>NC_087066.1:30030036-30150701 GCF_963678635.1 Symsagittifera roscoffensis
CTCACAATTCGACCAATCAGAAATCGAGTTGAATTATTTTGGTACAAATGGGACCGATTTTTCATTTTGGTACAAATGACCGTTGGTACAAATGGGACGTCACCGTTCTATACTAATGTTGGGGCGAACCAATTCAAATGCAAATTATGCTCGAATAATTACAAGCAGGATATTTCCAAAGGATACGGAATTTGGTTTTGCACATGGACAAAGACCATCCCAATTGGAAATCCCAAATTCCAACTGGTTCAGGATCCCTAAACTTAAATGTTTCCGGGTTTATAGCTCCGAAAAAAGCCAAAACATTTATGGATGGATGGAATGGATTATTTCAGAGGGCAAACCGTTTAACAAAAGAGGAACCCATTTCTCGCCCTACATTTATGAAATACTTGGATATCGTTACCAAAGAAGTTTAGAAAAGTATCAAGGAGCTACCCGAAAAGTTTGGGCTCATCGTCGACGGATGGACTGACATGGGTACATCTTCATATTTTTTGGTATATTTGCTTGTTACCTTCATATTTGCTTTGTACCAGCACAATAGTTGAGCCGTTATTCAGTGTCGTGCGGGGTATATTCACTGACTATCGGAAAAATTGAATCCAATGAATCTGGAAGCCCAGATATTTCTGCATGTCAACCATGTTTATTGGAATGTCAATACCATTTCATGCATACTAGCAAGATCCGATTGAACAACTCGTTAAAAAACCGTTGATTTTTTTTGTTTTTGAGTATTTTTTATTATTTTTTATTCTTATTATGGCTTTTATTAGTTTACCATATTTAACCATATTTTTCCATAATTGCCTTTATTGCAATAATGTATTGTGAGCGAGAGGCCCATATCCATAAGGGAACTTTATACCACTATAGTATGGCCATACCATCTTTTACAGCCCTGACCATGAGGGATTCCACCATCATTTTTGGTAAAGTTATGACGGTTTAAAGATTGCCATTTTGGGACAATTAACTCGCGATATATTTCGCGCTATTAACGCGTAAGCGGAGAGTTAATCCGTCTTAAAATCGTTCAAAATTGGTTGAATGAAGCTTATTTGCCAGAATTGATTTGTTACAAGGAGCGAAATATATCCTTTTGTAATTTAAATGGCGTGTGGGGGGATGATTTCCATAAAAAATTTCAAATTTTAGAAAAAAATTTCATTTTATTTTATTACATTTAATTTTTTGATGTTATTACTGCTCCATAAAACCTTAAAAGGCAGTCGGAACATTCAGAGCTTCACCCTGATCGTTCCAAATTGGTTGAATGAAGCTTATTTGCCAGAATTGATTTGTTACAAGGAGCGAAATATATCCTTTTGTATTTTAAATGGCGTGTGGGGGGATGATTTCCATAAAAAATTTCAAATTTTAGAAAAAAATTTCATTTTATTTTATTACATTTAATTTTTTGATGTTATTACTGCTCCATAAAACCTTAAAAGGCAGTCGGAACATTCAGAGCTTAAACCTTAAAAGGCAGTCATTTAATTTTTTGATGTTATTACTGCTCCATAAAACCTTAAAAGGCAGTCGGAACAAAGTGGAACAATATGGAACCACCGGCCATGCATAATGGCCACCGTTTTTCAAGGCTCCTTCCATAATTGTTAGAGTATGGTATGGCCATTATTGCCATGTACAATTATTGTTTTACAACCCTGCTCATGGTGGAATCCCTCATGCGCGAAAGACCGAATGCGCGAAAATAAAAATCAGCCAATCAGATTTCAGTAATCTAAAATTTGGAAGGAAAGTAAACATTTCCAGGGACTGGAGTATTGATATTGGCCGAATCTAAAAACGGCAGAAATATGCAAAATCTTCAAATTTTTCCTTGACCGCCGCAAAAGTGGGACAATTTTTACATTTCAAGGGTTTCGTAATGAAAGTAGCAAAATATTGCTTCATTTAATTCATTGTAACTGAATGGCAATTGTTTGTTTAAAAATTGACTCTAGGCTAATTTTGTCTTCGGTCCTTGGCCTACAAGTTTTTTCGCCCTTTCGGTCCTTCGCGCATGAGAATAGCCCCCAAATTGATCACAGGTGAAATATTTTTTCAAACTTGAGCTCAGGACAACAATAGCTTTCGAATGATTTAGAAAAATTCCATCAAAAATGGCTAGTTAAGAAGTCGAAATTTGTCTGAAGAAAAAAAACCGCCCGAGCACAAATATTCTGTTACTTTTGTATCGAAAGTCGGAACAATTATAATCTACGAATTACGAAATGGATTAATGAATTAAATTAAAAAGAGTACAATGAAATCTAAACGTATTACGCAAGAGTTGAGGGATTTCAGTATAAGTTCTGCAAATCATAAGAGAGAGCGCGAACGCAGTCCCCACACTAATTGAGGGTACAAAATCGTATATACTTAACTGTTCAATTATTTAGATCTTGTTAACTATTTCCCCCTTTTTTTGGACCCCTTGTTAACTACCCCCCCCCCCCCTATGCATGTATTATTTTTGACAGCCATTTGTGTATAAAAAATGCATTTCAAGAATGTCAACAATTAAGTGGGTTTTCGTTTTCGCGCGTTTGTATTTGTATTACTCACTATTTATATAATACCCACAAAAAAATTTTAAATATATATTTTCTGAAAATTGTTTTAAGCTATTGAAAATGTGGCGGCCGCCAAAGTTGAATTTCTGAAAACCGAAATAGGGGGGCTAATAGTTATCAATATCCAATTGTTTATAGAGGGGAGATTCGTTACAAAGTACCATAGGGGGAAATAGTTAACAAGATCCGAGTTGAGCTTAAGATCGAATAACCAAAATGGAAAATGGTATGGAGTGCTTAATAATAATTTTTTGTTTTTTAGTAACTTGGACTTTTGTCGAACAACCCTCCAGTTCATGCAGACTCTGACCCTGTTTCACCCTATCTACTCGAAAGTGCTCAACCACTGCGATCTTCTGAGAGTCCTCACGTCTACCCTAGTTCACTTCTCGAATCACCAGGCCGAGTTTGGACTGCACAGTAGAGACAACGGAGACTTCGATTTCGATGCAGACAACCTTAGTTACTATCACTTTGTCATCCAGACATTGATTATGATTTTAAAGGAAAACGAAACGAACATAGTGGCGTTCAAATCGTTCGGTGGAGCTGCAGTGCATCATTTGATCACGCCGGAACCTACGAGAAGCGCTGCACTGCTTCTTGTACAGACATTGCTTTGCTCTTCTATTGGCGAAGACGACACGAGTCGTTTAATCCAGCGACTGTCGACAGTCGAGCAAACTGACATCAAGTTGAAAGTGGATCTGTTAAGATGTCTGGCAGACTCTTTGCGACAACATAGCGTAGTGAGGTCTAGATTCAGACTCAGTCAAGGGTTTATTCATACATCGTCATTAGTTGCGGGTCTGACTAATAGTCTGACGACCCCACCTTTGCCACCTTGGGACAGAATAGACCAGTCGTCTATTTTTCAACTAATTGAAACGGTGCTGCAAACTCTAACGGCCGCTTTGTATAACGACCCAGCAAATGTAAGATACTTCAACAAAGAAGTGAAGTTTGAATATTTGGTCAACTCGGTTCTGCTGCTGGGATGTTTTGTGAAACGAAGAACGATGTCGAATTATCATCACGTAGAACATGGAGAAGAGTATTTGAATCATAATCCGTCAAACTACTTTTTGGATGAGTTTGAAGCTAGAAAAGATTTGCCAGATTATACGCCACAGATTTCGGCTGTGTTGAAGTTGTTCAGTTATTTGATGAAGGTAGCAATTGATTCGTTCAACACGTGAGTAAATTTGAGTTTGTTATTACCCTTGTGACTAGCAAGCGTTATCGAATCGGAATATAGGCTGTTTTCAGAATAACAACTTGTTTAACTTTAACTAAGCCATGTGATTGCCTGGGAATCAAGGTCCTTGGTTCAAAAGCGGCCAGGACCTGTTTTTTTTCAAAGCTCAATTATTCCATTTAAAAAACTGCCGGCTTACTTGCAACATCACGAATTTTTGTGTGCGGTGAACAGTTTTCTTTATATTTGCAAGTGTTTCTGATTTGCTCCTGTAATGTGTAAATTTACTAACCCTGACTTAGTTAAAGTTCCTTTAATGT
The DNA here is from genome assembly GCF_963678635.1 of Symsagittifera roscoffensis. Lineage (NCBI taxonomy): Eukaryota > Metazoa > Xenacoelomorpha > Acoela > Convolutidae > Symsagittifera > Symsagittifera roscoffensis. Next base: position 30,034,140 of record NC_087066.1, read on the forward strand.
TTTTTTTGGAAAATTTCCTCTAAATTAATTGTCGTCCTGTTGCGTCCTATTGCTTGTCTGCTTATGTTTTTTTTGGCTGTTTTTCGTTTGCTGAAGCTATTTCTAATGTAATTGAAAGCCTTTTTGTTTTTTCGTGTAAGTTAATTAAATCTGATTTTAATAGTTTTTTGTATTTTTTTCATCTTTAAAGTTTCCTTGGTATGAAAAATTTCGGCTGATGATTGACTTCTAATTCGAAAATGGAAATTAATTATCAGATTTATCTGCGAAATAAAAGTTTTACCTATTCATCCAGTTTTCTCAAATTGGCTTAATTTTATCAAAATATATGTCAATTATAAATTGTTCTACATCAATTTTTTTTTCGAATTTCAAAAGTTTTTTTTCGAAATTCAAAAGTTTTTTTAAAAAACAAGTAATCTTTTTCAGTTTCCTTGCGTTCATTACTCTTCTCCAACTATCTGTTGGCTATGTTTTTTTTCGGGAAAAAATCTAAAGAGTTGTTAACGCTCAATTTTGTTTTTTCACGGACGGTTTGAGTTTTGATTTCTTATATTTTCACTTCATTTCCTTTGTTAAAAGGAATGCAACTCAGCTATCGAACAGCAAAAGTTTAAAGGTCATAAAAAATGTGATCGAATTCTAATTTCGAAAATGGGATTGAATTATCAGATTTCCCAGCGAAACAAAAATTTTACCTATTGATCCAGTTTTTTCAATTTGAATTAATTATCAAAAAAGGACTAATAATAAGTTGTTTGTGAAATTCAAAGAGTTCTGATGGATAAATATTTTTCTGTTTCCTGCATACAAGTAAGGTTTTTTCTGTTTCCTGCATACAAGTAAGGTTTTTTTCTGTTTCCTTGCGTTCATTACTCTTTTCCAACTGTCATTGCAGTGGGCTATGTTTGCTAACTGACAATGCTACGCTTGCATTGTATCGCAAGTGATGCGAAGCTCCGCTTTGCCACTGTGTTAATTGCGTTTTAATTAAAAGGAATGAAAACTTTCAAATGAAGGCGATCAAATTTTTCGTGACTTTTGCAGGTTTGCTATTCGATAGTAGTTTCGAAAGTGGACTTAAATGTTCAAATTTCCTATCGAAATTAAAAGTTTACCTATTGTCCAGTTGTCTCAAATTTGGTTTATTTTATCAAAAAAGCACCAATTATAAATTGTCATGAAATTCAAGGCGCTTCAATGGCTTTTTCTTGCAAATTCGAAAATTGAAGTTTTTTCTGTTTCCTTGAGTTCATTATGTGTTTCCGACGGTCAGTTGGCTATGTTTCAAGCAGTCCACTCTGATACCTAAACACGTAAAAATTGGTTCTTTTTTAAAGACTTTTAATGGTACAAATTGGCTCTTTTTTAGCACGTACAAATTGGTTCTTTTTAAAAATTTTTAATGGTTAAACGTGCATCATGGAAGCAGTTTGTCTAGTTGACGACGCTGCAATGAAACAAATAAACACTCGTGTGTGTTAGCTGAAGCAACTATTTACGGTGATCGGAATGAATTAAATTTTTGGTCTGAAAAAGTGGAAAGCATAAATTTCTTTTCATCGAGTTTCTAAAATCGGAGCGCAATGGCGTTAATCACCCTTCGGCTTCATCTGAAGTTATGTTGTGGTACCTAATTTTGCGTGAAAAACACCCGAGTACTATGTTCCGACCCTCATTCGATGGTCGGTACATAAACTGTGCTGAAACAGGGTAAATCGCTGCTGTAAAGCAAGCCAACCAGTTTTTAAATTTTAGTCAACCCATCAAACTAGAGGACAACACACCAGCAATAATCCATCCTGGAGCCATAATCTCGATGATAAACCTACTGTCTGCAATTTCATTCCCCGAATCCCGTCAGTGGGAATGTGCGGTACACTTCCATATTCTGTGCATAGTGCAAAAACTGGTTCTATCATGCGAACGAAATGCTCAAATGCTAGCACGTGGTGGTTTGATTCGCGTTCTGATTGGTCCAATTGGAGCGGTGATGTTATTGGACGAACATCATCCTTCACATTCAGTCACGCATTCGCTTCTTGATAGGCTGTCTAATCAGAGGATTGAAGTAAGAGAGTTAAGAGCTTATCTGAGACTAGGGAGTCCGTTGCATTGTTTGTTTAACGAAGAAGACGCGGTGAATAAATATGTCCCGACTGATGACAGATGGCGACTTGTTTCGACAATGGGTCTCGCTTCGAGCGCTTCACCGCATGGAAGTCGTGCCATCATGTCACCGAGAGGCGACGACCTATCAAATACGACAGATGATATTAAGGAGATGAGCCGAGAATTGAAGAAATGCGAATGTTGTGTGTGTCGAATTAAATCAGGAAGTGTCCCGCTGAATACCATAAAGACCCTAGTTGCGATGAGTGGTAAACGAGAAGCAGACGCTAGAAGGGCGATCATGTACGCAGATTACGTGATGACTGAGCCACCGGCATTCGTTGAGTTCAACTATAACTTCGAAGGTATTTTTCAACATTTTAGTATGAGAGGTTCATGGCAAAAAAGGCGTCCAGGAGTGTTTTGCGGAAACCCTTAAATGTTATAGAAATGTATTGAGAAGTTTTATCCAGCTGTATTTTTCTTCAGGTTTTGGCAGTATTTTCATTCCAAATCTTGTGCCACATGCGGGATCTCCTGCTTCGTTCGTGGGATCAGCTGGAACAGTGGCAGTCGCTGCACTTTCGTCCACAGCTTCCAACTTTGTCGGATCTCCAGTTGTACCTTCAGCGCCCGGGGCTTCTGCGGCCGCGGTAGTGAGTCTCGGCACAGGTGACCACCGGGTGTTTCCACCGAACAACGGAATGTCCTTCACATGCTGGATCAACATGATTGACTTGCCTGAAGATTGTAATCATCATATGAGGTGATGTTATTTTTATATCTTAACAATCTGATATGATGGTATGTGCTCTAAGCACAAAAGACAGTCCAAAAGTTTTACAGTAACCCGATAAAAGTTTTTTTTTTGAAAATAGCGCTGAACAGTTTCCAATATTTGCACTTTAATATATGTGCTTATTACAGACTCTGTACGATCTCGAGGAACTTCAGCGCAGCGTCTAGCAAACCCGGTGACTCCTCGAATCGAAATTCCATTGGATCCTTAAGCAGTTCTCCAGCCAATCTCGCCAGCCAGTTTGATTTTGTTGACGTGTCTTCTCCTCCCCAATCCAGGGACCTGGTTTGTTTCCAGGTGGGAATATCTGCTGTGGATCACTCTCTGGTAGTTTCTACAAAGGAAGTGCCTGAAGGCTCGAAGAGTTTCGTAGGACTGGATGATCCGACTGGAGTTTCCTCTAATTCTGATTTGTCGTTCAGATCCAATGTGTTCAAACAGGTCAGTTCAAATTCAATTTACTGTGAACTAGTTATGTGCATAAAAGTCATATGAGTTGCGGCCCTAATTAAAATTGTGTGCAATATCTGTTTTGTTATTCCGGTCTGTGAAATGTTGCCTCTCCTTGGCAAGCAATGAGCACGGATCATAGTAAGCCTTGAATTTCCGACTTTTTGACTGGAGTTTTCCATGTCAATGAGAGTTTTTCTGACAGTTTTCTATTTACACTTGATGACTGATTTTTATATCAACGAGTTCTAGGCTTCTAATTTTCATATTATTTGACCAACAGCGTTTTATATTAACGAATATATTAAACTCCTGAAATGAGAATAGTTATTTGATAGTTACACAGTAGTTACTTTTAGTAGCTTCCTAAAAAGCGCTAAACGAAAACTAATTGTTTCAGACAAACGGTTGGATCCACATTGCCGTAGTTCTCACAAAAGGCTTCGTGAAGCAGAGCTCCTGTTCCATCTTTGTGAACGGAATCCAGCAGATATCCAACAGGATGCACTACATCTCAACGCCCAACACTACCAACACACCATCTGTGTACACGACTAATATGAGTATAGGCACATCACTCGTGTATGCGACTGACAAGTGTAAACTGAAGTGGAAACTAGCAGGAGCTCACTTGATGGAAGACGCACTGTCAAGTACCCAGATAGGTACGTTGCATTTTAGATGATGATTGTAGTTAATGGATAGAGAGTAAAACTCAGAGCTGAAAAATATATCGCCAGTATTCGTCACTTGAAATCTTAAGATTTTTAAAATGGCATATCATCTCATCACTCTCTCGATCCTTTTTGGAATTCCAAAGTAAGTTTTTGTAGTTTCGAGGTGTTTTTACCTTCTAGGTTTGTTCAAATACATTTTTGCGATTGTTGCAGCACACATGTACAAGCTGGGCCCCTCATATAGCGGCTCCTTCCAACGATGCCCGATGAACCTGTTTGACCTCCCTTCCTCAAACACCTCCGCCATCTCCACCCTCAACCCCTCCTCCATCATCACATCAACCCCAGTGACCCCGGCTACACCAGGTAGTTCTGCAACATCTACGGGTGGAGTGGTGGCTATAGTTAGTGAGGATAAGATCATATGGGGAGTGAATGCAAGGAGTATGACTGTGTTGAGTCTGGCCAGGATCAGAAAGATGTATGGAAAAGGGATGGCAATCACCCTATCCAAACTGGTACGTCATTGCTGAAAAAACGACATGTACACTTGAATGATTTTGAAGTAGAAATCAACTACTAATCAGCCTACTATGAAAAAAGATGAAAGCACAGCTCACTTTGATCCATGCCTAAATTGGATCAAGTAATTTAAGTTTCATCATTTAAGCAAGCAAAGCAACTTCATCCGTTGAACACGGTGCTTTTTGGTTAAATAGATTTTTGAAACAGTTTTTACCGTCTGAATTGAGTGGAATTGACTCGATCAATAGTTTCCAAAATGAGCCGTGTCAAAATGAGCTGTTATAGAATGAGCGAAAAGGATATTTCCAACGATTTCTAATTAACAGTAAATCAATGAAACGTGAACGTTTTAATTTTTTCAAGAATATATTTTAGTTTTCAAGAAATTATTCACCCGAATTTCAGCTGGTTCTTGAAAGCCAACATAATTTAAAAATTAATTGAGTCGTCACATTTTTTAGCTCAAACTGTCACTGGCCGATGAAGTGTGCCCCGTTCGCGTTCTCTTCAATTCCGCCTCCCACCTTCAAGGTCCAGTGAGAGCACCTTTAGGCGGAGTCCTCATCGGCAACTCCTCAATTCGAGCTTTCACTCCTGCTCCTTTGGCTTCAACTTTGAACAAAATTGGAGCTCCTTTGATAGTCCTAGAACTCATAGCCAAGAGTGATTCAATCGAGAGATTGTACGCGTGTGTTAAACTGTTGAACACTGTTTTGCCTTGTCTTGAGATTAAGAGTGACATGGACTGTAAGAAATGGTTCCAGACTCTTTCGTTGATTCTGGAACGGAAGGCCCACTCAATTAATTCACATGTGGCACAGATAATCTTGGAAACGATTGGAATAGTGGAGTCAAGTAAGTTTCTCGAATATCAGCATCACGTATTTTGAGAAAATTTTTACTGTGAGACAGCATTGATTACACACCATCGAAGCGTAGTGTATTATTACGAAGAATTTTTTCTAAATTAATTCGCTAATAAAAGTGCTCATTTGGTGACACATATGTTATATTTCAATTTAATCTATTATATATTCAAATGCGGGCTTCACTATTTCGCCACGTTTAAGCTTTCTTAACGTATAATTTTTGCATGTTTACTGAAAGAATTTTTTCACGTTTAAGCTATAAGGCACATAGCAATGGTTAATAATTTTTTTCTCTTTCTCAGTTTGATTTCTGTAGTTATTTCACCGAGTTTAAAATAAGCAGCCCAATAGTAGGATGCTGTCCGGATTCTCCAAGAGCTTGCAAATTCGGGCTCCCATTTTGAATGCCGGAATCTTTTTAGGTTACGAGATTCGATGATTTTTGTGTTTTTTTTTTCAAAAATTTTCAGAAATCATAAATTTGGAATTCCTAACTTTGTAGTTGAGTGCTGTCAGGGTACTCTCAGGAGTTTCAAATCTTGCCAAAGGCCACTACTCAAATGCTTTCAGTTTTCGAGATGTGACGAAATTTCTTAAAGAACTTACTTACAAAAAAAATCACAAAATTTGAAACTACAAACTTGATGAAGAGAACATTATTGTCAGCATACACCCAGTTCGATTGAAATTCATCTGGTGAATGTGACGTAAATAGCACTCTCCAAATACGAACGTGGAAATGGTCCGAAAAGACGTGAATGATTTTAAGTCATCTTTAAGCTTACTTAAGCATAAACATTTAATGGCGTGTTGCTGCTTTTTTTGGCTGGTTTTAGGTCCTGTTTGAAAAAAAAATTGTATTATGAAAATATATGGGAATTATTATTTTCGTTTTTTTTGCGACGTTTTGGAAAAGTTTTTCACTTTTCACAGAAATTTCATTTTGTTCTCAAAAACTACTATACCGATTTTCAAAAAAATGATAGCTATGGAACGAACCGGCTGCTCTTCTCTGTGCCTGCATATTTTGTTAGTCTCTTTTCGTTTTACTTCACGTTTTACGGTCTTGAAAGTTTGAGTAGACGGATTTTTGGCTTATTTGCTGACACTTGCGAAGCTAAGTGTTATAGTACGGACTTTTATTTCCAACCTGAGTCGCAAATATTGGTGCCCATTTGGGGGCACTTTTACAGATTTAAAATAGCGTTGACATTCGAAAAATAATAAGTTAACATAGTTGATGCATTTTAAATTCATTAAATTAACCGAAAAAGATTTTGTTTCAAACAACATAACTATAGTTAAAACTCAATTTCAGAAGTTTTCTAAGTCATTAAATATCGCAATTTTTTGAAATGCATAATTTATACATAATGCAACTTTATGCTTTCCAATTTGTTTTATGCAAAGTTAGTGGGGATGCCTTCAGTTTGTTAAACTCCAAAATATTACTTGCAAATTGTGTCTGTTTGTATTTGGTGCTACTTTTGCTGCATCGAATTGGCAATTTATTAGCATATGTAGCTGCGTTATTGGTGGCTAGTATTTGTGAATTTTAAGCATCCGTGTCTGAGTGGTTAGTGCGTGAGACTCAAATTTGCTAAGTCGCAGATTCGAATCCGACACTTCGCCGAGTTTTTGCTAATTCGAGGCTTATTTCTACTTTTTCTGTTGATACTCTTAGTCTCAGTAAACTTTTTTTCCAGTCGCATGTTTAATCTTTTCCTTATTTTTTTGTTGTGCCTGCGTAGAGTTATTTTTTGCATTTTCCTCGCTTGTGTTTGCGAAGCGCAGCTTCGCCTCTGTGTAATTTTTGCAACTACCTTTGAATGAAAAGAACCTATTGTTTAGAAGTTTTCCTCGCAAATTGAAATGCTTCATTTAATTTTCTATCATGTTAAGGTCTTTTCAAAGGTGATTGTAATTCTGACAACATAGTTCAAACGAAACTCGTGCGTGTGTGCACTAATTTAGTTTACTTCACTTCTAACACTAGTCGCAAAGAAAACTGCTCATTTGGTGGCACTTTTGCAGCAATAGCATTAATTATTGTTGATTGTCAAACGACAATGTCGTAGATGCTGCAACTTGGTTGCATAGAATCATCTGCTTGCACAGCAACCAGAACTTTCGTTAGAATCTTAAATAAGAAAAATAAGAACGTTGCGACCTACATGCACAGTTGCCTCGAGCAAAATGCGAGCTACCTGATTTTTCAGTCAAGGAAGATGTAAGAATTCGAAACAGGACAAATTAAAATGAGAATTTTTCTTGACATTACACCAAAATTATTGTGCATTTTTCAATTGATATTTTTTGTCTATTGACCTTTTGACTGAAGGAATGAATAATTTTGCGATACAAGGTTTGCGTCGACATCTCAAGAGAGTGACTGACCAAGGGTGGTTTGTTGGAACAATCCTCGGTAGATTTTTTCATGACTTTGTTTGCGCTGCTGGCTGAGTTAGATCTTCAAAAAAGGTTTCAGATCGGGTTTGATACGTCTTTGTACTGAAGTGCTGGCCAGTCTAACATTTGTTCTTGGCATTGTTTTTTTTTTCAGATTAATTAACTCTTGCTCAAATAAGATGAATTGTGATTTCAATTTGGAGGCCTAGTCCATTTTTTATGTTTTAAAAATAAACCGAGAAATTTGAACAACCTGCAGTTTCCGAGCAGCCTTGACATGTCCAGACGAAATTATCAATGAGGTTTTCGTTGCAGTCAATGCCAATGCATTTTAGACGACTTGCCTCCTGCATGTATGGTTTCTGAACATAAGCCTGAACATAAGTTGCAAATACCATGGCGTTTTGCGCAGCTGTTCTGCATTTTTTTTTGTTTTCAGCGTTTTTGGTTTTGAATTGAAAATACTTCTTCGATTATTATTGTCAGTGATCGCAAAATTTTTTTGTACAAGAACTGGATCACTAAAATGCCTTCGTAGTCAAGTAATATTCAGAGTATGTATTATTCAGTTCCTCAATTTATCGAATCTATCCAAAAAGTTCATTATTACAGTTAGGCTAAATTTTGACTCCAGGCATACTTAGACTTTTCAGCTAGCACGTTTTGACAAAATTTTTATAGTTTAAAAGATATAGATGCACTGAACTAAAAAAAAGAAAGTTATACTACCTGTGACTATTTTTAAATAAAACTATGGTTTCAAATTTGCCAGTAATTGTGTATTTTTTTCCCTCGAGGGTTTCAAAGTTGCCAATTTGGGATAAATATTATACCGCGACATTTCCTGTTTTTTTTTTAAATAATTCCTATATCGTAGAAATGTGGTCGGAAAATGTTGAGTTTCGCCCTTATACGAGCAGTCTTGTTATTCTGACCACTTCGTAGAGTGGGAAGCAGCTCTCGCGTAGGGTCAATCTATATCTATCTATCTATCTATCTACCTATCTATACTATATTTAAATGCGAGTGACAGCTATCTCCCATGTTTAAGCATAATGTTTTTTTTATGTTTAACGGAAGAATTTTTTCATGTTTAAGCTATATCATATATTGCAATGCTTAAGAAAATTTTTCAATTAGTTTTTCGCAAGGTCATTAATTTTTCAGAATTTTTTTTCCGAGGCCAAATTAAGTCTGTCTGTCTGTATACCTGCTTTTTAAATTAATTTGATTATGTCTGCCTACCCGTCGCCTAATTTTTTAACTTTCATCTATTATCTATCTATTATCTTTTTAAATGCGGGCTTCACTATCTCGCCATGTTTAAGCTTTTTCAACCTATTATTTTGTATGTTTAACAAATGAATTTTTTCACATTTAAGCTATATCGTATATTGCAATGGTTAAGGTTTTTTTTCAATTTTTCAGTTTAAATTCAGTGTTTTTTTCATCACGTTTTAAATTAGCAACCCAATAGTAGGATATTGTCAGAGTTTTTCCAGGTTTTGCGATTCTGGCCTCCATATATGAATAAACAAGTCCTTTTGGTTTACGAGATAGGCATTTTTCGAGATTTTCCAAAAATTTCTAGAAAATTTAATTTTAAAAAATTTCCCAATTTTCAAAATTCTCGCCCTGTAGTTGGGTGCTGTCAGGTTTTGCGAATCTTGCCTACAATTCTGACTTCTCAAATCCTTTTAGTTTTCGAGTTATGACGTTTTTCATGATTTTTTCAAAAAAATTTCAAAAACTTGGATTTTAAAAAATTCCAAACGTTGAAGATCTCAATCCTGTTGTTGGATATTGTGAGGGTACTCTCAGGGGTTGCGAATCTTGCCTTTGATTATGGCTGCTCAAATCCCTGTAGTTTTCGAGATTTTTGGGATTTTTTTCAAAAGTTTTCAGAAAACTTAGATATAAAAATTTAACAAAAAATTTGAAATTACCATCTCTGTAGTGAGGCTCTGTTAGGGTACTCTGAGGAGTTGCGAATTTTGTCTCCCAGTATGACTGCGCAATTCCGTGCAGTTTTCAAGATATAACGTTTTTTATGATTTTCTCCCAAATTTTCAAAAAAAATTAAATGTTAAAAAGTTCCGAAATTTTGAAGATATTAATCCTGTTATTGGAATCTTTGAGGGTACTCTCAGGGGGTTGCGAATCTTGCCTCTGAATAGGACTGCTCAAAATCTTGTGGTTTTTCAGATATGAACTTTTTGTGATTTTATCAAAAAAAAATTTCATGAAAATTAATTTTTTTTTCAAAGTTTGAATTTCCTAACCTGTAGCTGGGGGCTGTCAGAGTAATCTCAAGGGTTGCAAATTTGGCCTCCAATTAAGAATGCCCAAATCATTTTGTTAAATAGATACGACGATTTTTGTGATTTTTAATTGGAAATTTTCAGAAAACTCAAATTACACAATAATTCGTTCAAGTGAATTTCCCAACCCTGTAGTTGTGTACTTTCAAAGATTGCGAATATTGCCATTAAAAAACTGCTCAAAGTTTGGTAGCTTTCGAAAAAGGAATTTTTTCTGGTTTTCAAAAAAAATACCTTTCAGAAAACTTAAGGTGAAGTTTCTCAAAATCTGAATTTCCCAACGTTGTAGTTGGGTACTGTAAGTATACTCTCAGGAGTTGCAAATCTTACGTTCTAGTGCAACTGCTCAATTGCTTTCCATTTCCCAGATGTGACGATTTTTAGTTCATTGTAAACTTAGATATAAAAAAAATTGTCACAAATTTTTATGGTTTTTCAAAATTTGAATTAAAAAAACCGGATGAAAAATTTTACAAAATTTGAAGTTACTCTCAGGAGTTGCAAATCTTGCGCCCAAATGCGACTGCTCAATTGATTTCAGTTTCCCAGATGTGACGTTTCTGTGTTCATTTTAAACTTTTTGAAGAATTTTTATAATATTTAACAAAATTTTATGCTTTTTCAAAATTTGTGGAAAAAACTTGAATAAAAAACGTTGCGAAAGTTTTTAATTACGAACCCTGTAATTGGGTACTGTCAGAGTACACTCAAAGAATAGTTTTTTGAGTTATTGAAATTTCGAAGCACCGGAGGTGCGGTACACGCTAGTTTTTTTTTTAAAATTGCACCCAATTTTGACTATTTTGAGGAAAGCTTGAAGGGAATCAATTGTGGTATCATATTCAAGTTCTTTTGATTGTGATTTGGCTTCTTAAAGAAAACGATAAAAGTTTTTATAATTTTGCAGACTACTTTAGAAGAATTTTGCTGAGCCTGATCTCCCAACTTAAATTTCCGAGATTTTCACCGCTACATTTCAACGATTTTGAATTATAGTTTCCGCTCTTTTTACATGGTTCAATAGCATTTTCCGGAACAGAAAGAACAAGAAACTTAGGCAACAAAAAATGCATAATTATTTTTTTAAATTGTTGTTTCGACCATTTGATAATTTTGTATTTGGGTGTGTTTAGTTTTCTCTTTTTCGCCAAATCAGCTACCATAAATAATCATCAGAATGGGTCGACTGGTCTATCATATTAAAGCCTTTTCAGTCTTGATTAGAACGACACTAAAAATTTCTCAGTGTCGAGAAAAACCAGTTTGAATTTTTTGGATTTTTGGTTTAATTTCAAGCCAACTAGTTGAGCGTGCAGGCTCACAATAGCTTATTTATGCTTAATTTAGGCCGTGAAAACTTAGTTTTACGTGAGTAAAGTTAGTTTTTGGAGTTTCGTAGCGCCAATTTGAGATTTGAGAACCAAAAATACAAGATTCAAAAAATGTTTGCTGAAAAATTAAGTTTTTGAATTTTGAATTTTTTTTTCGTTTTTCTAGTCATTTTTCTTTAAAAACTGTTTTCCAATTGGCGTTTTTTCACTATGAATGTCGAATAAAGTTCTATTTTTTTTCGTTCAGATCTTTTCGTTCAGAAAAGACTAATTTGAAAAACTTTTTCTATTTCTTATAAGAATGGTCGGAATAATTTGTGCTATTTGCACAGTAACCTGCCATCCCTGTTTTGTTTCATCAGAACATAATTTTAATCAGAACATTCTGCGCTACTTACACATTAACCGGCTATTCTTGTTAGATAGGAACTGTTACTTCTCTTGCGTAAATCACTCAGTGATAGTTTTCTTAAATTACCCAATTATTGACGATAATACCTCATATTAAGTGAATGGCTCTGAGAAGCATTATTTAGAAAAGATGACAAGATTGCTACCCTGTTACGTTTAGATTTCTCCTCTCCTACAAAACAGCCAGACTCTATCCCTGACTCATTCAACTCCCCCCACGTGGAGTGCAGACTCTCTCCATTCTATCAACACTTGGCACTCACTGAAGTACTCCTCAATCTGGACATCTGGAGTGGATGTTCTTCAGAGGTACAGCTGCTGGTGTTTAAGTCACTTACCAGTGCAGTCAAAGATGACAAGTTGGCTGATGCGATGGTCAATCATGCAATCATTCCCAAAATAGTGGCAAAGGTTCGTTCCTGTTTTTAGTTTTTAAAGAAAGCATGCTTTTTGTTCGCTCTTACTATCGTGCTATCGAAGCTCCTTCGTATCTTTTCAAAAACAAACCCATTTTTAATCGAAAAAAAGCACCTGGGGTTTTTCTTGGCTTAACTTAGAATGTTTAAAGATGTTTTGTCTTAGATTTTTGACATGTTTACTGGTCTTAAAAATACGAAAACGCATTGAGACTATGATTTGATACAAAAACCGATCTAGAAGTTTTTCTGGGGAGCAGATTTTCAAATTTTTTGAAATTGTTGTTAATCTTTAATCTCCGACTGAATTGACTTCCGAGCTAATTTGATTTTAGAAGTTTCCTATTAGACTACCATTTTTTTTAACTTGACAGAAATGGTCAATTCTGAGAGAAATGAAAAATCAAAAAGAAAGGCAATATATGATTTCAATCATAATTCACAAATGGTGAACATAAAACATCATAATCAATTAGCTATTCAAACAAAATACTTAGAGTTTTTATCTTTAAACAGCACTGCCATGATTTTAAATAACATTTGGCAGGGTTAAGGTCCATTTTTCAGTACTGTCGCTTTCACTATTTGGTTGTCGGCCACTTGGAGCTGTGTTTGACCACGATTTAATCGTCAAGCCTTGTTTCAATAATAATCTGACCACCTCATCTGCTTTCTCGCCAACGAATAAACTCAACTGTTTTTTCTTCGACCCTTGAGATTCCTTGTCAATGTAGGGTTGTAAGGCGGTCCAAATAGGGTACGAATTATAATCATTGTAAAACAACAGTCGTGTCTCAAAATTGTCTCGATTTCCGATAACTTCAACTAAATGAAGCTGAGTTTTGCTGCGATACCAGTTCATTTTGTTTTTGTTTTGACCAACTGTTTGACATGAAGTGACAATAAAAATGACTTTATAAAGGTCACATGACTGCGTGAACATCTTATGCTTGATATTAGTACTTATGTTCAAGGTGATTTACGAACATAATTGAGCATTGATGTTTGATTTATCATGCAATTATCAACAATGCAGCATTTGACTTTGACATTCCCAATCGAAAATTATACCAATTTTTTTTAGCTTTTATTTCTTTCTTGTAAAAAGTAAAAATAATAAATGCATGTTGTCATCCTAGGAATCAGCAAAGGCAAGACAGAGAAAATGCCGTCCTACGCCTCAGTTTTAATTGGTATTTTAAAAAAAGGTTCGTAAAATCACTGAGTGTAAGCTCAGCGAAAAAAAGCAGGCTTAATGTGGCTATTTTTTTTTACTGTTTCACTGATTGAATTGAATTTTTTTTTTTGAAGAACGTCCACTTTTTTGCTCTAAAATGTACGTTTTTAAGGTTTTCATTAAAGGACGACGTGAAGTTGCTTTATAGGTCATGTGTTTTTCGTTTCTTTTCTTAAGCAAAAGCAAGGTAATTTGCGCTCTCCAGCAACAGGGGCAAAGGGCGTGAAAAACGTGAGTGGCTTTTAGTTTCAAAAATGTTTTTCCCCTATTGATCCACTTGCTAATTGGAAAAGTCCTTTTTAAGGTTGTCTTGTTCACAAACACTTTTGCATTTTCTAATGACCGTTTTAAAATTCCATTAGTACGTGGGTAATCACCCACATGAGACAGGTTAAAAGGTTACAATTCAATCGGGTACTAGACTTTTTTCCCGTAATTAACTTTGTTCACTGAATGGTCATTTTAGTAGGAATGGTAAACTGGACCCGATTAGAAGGAACTTACGTTTTCTGGTATGCTCAGTTTCTTGAAATTCAAATAGTAGACTTTTTCAGTTTGTAATTATCTTTTCAAAAATGTTTCTCAATTTTTTTTCAGAATAGTGGTTTTCGTCCTAGTTTTTGTCGGTTTATTTTCCGTTTTTTTAAAAGCTCATTTTAGTACGGTTTTTTTATATTGACATACCTTTTAATGCACGATTTTGTTCCAATTTTAACAGCTTTTTTTATTATAAATGAAAAGTCTGGTTTTGCGTAATTTTTTTTCATTATTATTTTTTTTTCAATTTGAACAGTTCGTTATTTCGGCTGTTGTATTCTGCTACAAGTTTTCATCAAATTGAGTTTAGATTTGAAACAAACATTTGAAAATAATTTTGGGTGTTGTTTTTTGGCGTTTTGTCATTTTTCTACGAGTCGGTGGCTGTGTGTATCGCAAGTGGTGGAAAGCTCAGCTTCGCCACTGTGTTAGAAGTAAAGCGTTAAATCGTTTTAAAGTTTTTTTAGTACGATGTTTATCAGCAGTCTAGCCGCAAACGGAGCTTGTGAAGGAGCTGGAATTATTTTCTGACGCCATGTTTTCCTGGCGCTAAAGTTTGAGTTGCATCAAAATTAAAAATTTGTAGTTCCTAGCAGTTTTTTTACAGAGCGCGAGAGGTATATCCGGCTAGTTTAAGAGCAACCAGTATTGACAGTAGTTGAACGTTGTTCAGACTCTTACATGATTTTTTTGTTTCCGGCGTTTTTTCGCGATTTGATGTTCCATTTTATTAGTTCATTTCTTTTCCTTTGTTTAAAGAAAGGCAAACTTCACTATCGAACTGCAAAATTGTAAAGGTAATGAAAAACGCGATTGATTTTTAGTTTTGAAAGTGGAATTTTTATTTCAGATTTCCCAGCGAATTATAGCTTTTACTTATTGACACAGTTTCCTCACACTGTGTCAATAAGTAATTTTTTATTTAATAGTAGTTGACGTTTCTTCAAAAAAAATGATTCATTGTTTTTCTCTGTTTATTTGCGTTCCTTGACTTTTTTCCAAATGTCTGTTGGCTATGTTTGTTATCTGAATTTTTGAGAAACGTTTTACGGAATGCAAAAGGGCGAAGGCTACGAAAAACCTGAACAATTTCAGTGGGTTATTTTAGTTTTCAGATTGTGTAGCGGGAAATTAATCTATTAGTTCAGTTTTTATCAGATTGGATTACTTCTATCAAAAAAGCGTCGATTCAAAAATTTTTTATGAGCCCTATCTTCATGAATTTTTTCTTAAAAACAGAAGAATTTTTATGTTTCCTTGTGTTCATTGACTCTTTTTAAATGTCTGTTGGCTGTGTTCTTATGAGTCGATGAGCGTAGATCAGACTCTTTTATATGTCGTGATGATTTTTTTTAAGGAAAGGTCTTTAAGTTTTTTCAAGCTCAAATTTAGTTTTTCGCGGTTTGAATTTTGATTTTGTTTGAAGTTCATATATTTTCTTTTATTATAAGGAAGGTAAACTCCAATATTTAACAGCAAAAGTGTAAAAGTCACGAAAACGTGATCGACTTCTTATTGCAAAAAGCGATTTTAAATTCGAAATATAAATTTCGAAATATAAATTTATAAATCCCAGCGAAATATAAATTTTATTTATTGACACAGTTTTCTCAAATTGGATTTATTTTATCAAAAAACGCCAGTCATGAATTGTTCTATATGCTTCAAGGGCATATATTGCTTTTTTGAAAGTCGAAAGTTGACAATTTTTTTAAAAAAAAAATTTAATTGTTTTTCTGCTTCCTTGCGTTCATTGACTTTTTTGCAAATGTCTATTAGCTATGTTTGTTATCTGAATTTTTGAAAAACTTTATAATTAATGCAAAACGGTGAAGGCTACGAAAAATCTGAACGATTTTAAATTTGAATGGGTTATTTTAGTATTTAGATTATGCAGCGGGAAGAAATTTAACCTGTTATCCAGTTTTATTAGGTTGGATTACTTCTATCAAAAAAGCGTCGATATAAAAAAATTTTTATGAGCTTTTTTTCATGCAATTTTTCTCGGGAATTAGAAAGCTTAAAAACAGAATAATTTTTATTTTCCTTTGCGTTCATTGACTCTTTCTAAAGGTCTGTTGGCTATGTTATTAAGAGTTGATGAACATAGCTCAGACTCTTTTATATGTCGTGATGATTTTTTTTTGTTTTTTTTTAAAAAAACATTAACTTAACTACTTTTACGACTTTTTTTAGAAGTACAAAGTTCAACCTAAGTTTTTCGCGGTTTGACTTTTGATTTCGTTGTAAGTTTGTTTCTTTTCTTCTGTTACAAGGACGGGAATTTCCACTATCGAACTGCAAAAGTGTAAAGTCATGAAAAAGGTGATGGACTTCTAGTATCGAAAGTGGATTTTAGTTTTCAGTTTTCCCTGCGAATTATAATTTTTACTCTTTGACCCAGTTTTCTCGCATTGGTTTAATTTTATCAAAAAACGCAAATCGTGAATTGTTCTAAATGCTTTGAGGGCATATTTTTTTCTTGTTGACTCATTGACTCTTTTTAAATGTCTGTTGGCTATGTTTTTAAGAGTCGATGAACGTGGATCAGACTCTTTTATATGTTTTTTTTTGTTTCAGAAGTCTTCAATTTTTTTCAAGCTCAAATTTAGTTTTTCGCGGTTTCAGTTTTGATTCGTTTTGAGTTCATTTCTTTTCTTTTGTTTCAAGAAAGGCAAACTCCACTATCGAACATCAAAAGTGTAGAGGTCACAAAAAACTTGCTCGAATTCTAGTTTCGAAAACGGAATATAATTATGCGAGGCTAGTTTTATCAAAAAACTTTGGCTCTTTTTCCTTTTCCCCCCACCTGGAAATTTTTATAATTAAAATTTTTGTCCACATTAGCCGATTGTCATGAAAATTGACATGCAGACTGATTATGCCATGGCAAACATATTTGGTCTTCATAATTAACCTCGTAAAACCACTCGTTAGACCATCAAATGGATGGTCGTGTGAGGTGAGGGGAAAGGAAAAAGAGCCAAAACTTTCAATCTTGAATCAATCTAGAAATGCAAAGAGTATCATGGCACCTATTTGTTTCGTGGAAGTTCGGAAGTTACAGTTTTCCAAAAAGTCAGTTTTTTCTGTTTACTTGCGTTGATTGACTGTTTTCCAACTGTCTGTTGGCTATACTTATGGTATGAATTTTGTGAATTTTTTTTTTCAGTCAGTTTTTAACCCCTTTTGATGAGCACCTGCTCGTCTCTGTTTTGAAAATTTCTGTGTTTCGGCTTCGATATTATATCTTATTTGTTAATCATGTTCATTTCTATTTTCATTACTTTTACAACTTAGGATAGGCTGTTTTTTTCTAATTTACTGATGAAAGTTAAAATTTTGGAATTGGAACAATGAAAAGGTATTATTTTGAATTTGTTGTTTCTTGTACAAAATATTTGAATAAAAATTTTTCATTTTTTGCAATGGCACAGTTATTTATACATTAATGATTTTTAGCGAGCGTAGTGTAATACTACGACTATTCATTTTTCCAACCTATGTCGCAACTATTGGTCCTACTATTTTATGGCACATTAACGTTTTTTTGATAGCGTGTGCTTTGAAATTCGATAAGTAATAAGTATTAGAGCTGATGCTGTTTTAAATCACCAAATGAACCGAAAAAAGCTATTTGTTCTAAACTATATAATAATAAAAACTGGATATCAGAAATTTTCTCTCTCAAATCTCTCAATTCCTTGGAATGCATAATTTATAAATAATGTGGCTTTTTGGTTTTCAATTTCTACATGCAAATTTATTTTGGATGCCTTCAGTTTATTATATTCCAAATTATTACATGCAAAATTGTGTCTATTCGTATTTGGTGCCATTTTTGCTGCATTGCATTGGCAATTTATACGCATATGTAGCTGCTCTTTTTGTGAATAGTGTGTGCCGATCGGTAACCGTTCGTGGCCGAGAGGGTAGGGCGTGAGACTCCAAATCTCGAGGACGTAGGTTCGAATCCAATAGTTTTTCTAATCTGAGGCTTATTTCTACTTTTTTTTATTTCACTTTATAAAGCCGCTTTTTCGTCGTGTTCTCGCTAGTGTCTGCGAAGCGCAGCTTCGCGTGTGTTAGAAAAAGAATATCAGATGAATCGATTTCGTGAGTTCTCATCAGCAGCAAATGCTCTAATAAGTACAAAGTGCATTCATAAATTATGCTTATATGCATTTCTTTTCAATTTCATTTCATATGCTGAAAGTACCCGCCTTAAATAATAAATGGAAAAGGTGCAATAAAAACATGAACGATTTTTAGCGTGGAAAATGGATTTCAGCTTTTAGATTTCCCCGGGCAGTTACCCTTGCGATAAGCAAGGTTATTGCAATCGGGTAATAGGCTTTTTTTCCGTAAACAATTTTGTCCACACTTCTATACGATCTCCTTTTGTAGAGGGTCTTCTGGTTTCAGGTTGCAGTTATCTTTTCAAAGCTGTTATTTCAGCTTGTAATTATCTTTTCAAGTTTCAGGTTGTAATTTCTCAGTTTTTTCGGGATCGTGGTTTTCGTCCTAGTTTCTGTCGGTTCATTTTCCGTTTTTTTAATCCATTTTTTTTATCTCGTAGGGGTTTTTATTAGTTAAACTTTCAAAGCATGGGTTTTGTTCCAATTTAAGCAGTTTTTACTATAACTGAAACTTCACAAGTTTGTAAATTTACCCTGTCTGATTTTGAATTTTTTTTTCATTTCTCTTCGTTTTTTTTTCAAATATTCAAACCGTTTCAGTTTATGGTATATCGACTCAACTTATTTCGCGTTATTTAGAGGGCAAAAGTATCTCTTTGGGGCCATGTTTTAATTTGGATGGGTCGTAAAAACTTAAATATTATGAAATTTTTTATGACAACACTTTTGTTTTCGGCTCAACAGGCTTCGACCCCAAGTTTGTCGCCTTTGTTGCCGCTCGGTTAATGATTTTCATTTTTTAAGTATTGTTTATGAATTTCATCCGATACAATTATGAAGTTTTTTGGCTTCTCTCTTTTTTCATTCACTGTTTTGTAGCGCAATGTTTTTTTTTGCATCGCAATTGTTGTGAAACTCCGGTTTGCCTCTAGGAACGTTTTTTCTTCCTGATGCAGTGTTCTCAATCTGGGTTAGTTTTATCATGATTTTTAAATATAAATTATTTAGTAATTCAAATAGCTTCTAGTAATATTTTTTAAATATTTTTTCTAGTAATATAAATAAATTCAATCAATTTTTAAGACACTCTGTAAAGAGACGTTTATTGGCTATTTTTAAAACGTCTCCTTACTGTATTTTCTATGAGTCTGTGAATATAATGAAGAACATTATATTAGAGTTTTCTTTATAGCAGTCTGTAACCTAGCGATAAGCAAGGGTGTTTCAACTGGTACTTTTTCCCCGTAAACAGTTTTGTTCAGAGGATATATGAAGTTTTAGTCATCTCCAAGTCTGCACTTTCGTCAGCGAACAGAAGACTTTTTTGAGCATGTCTGAATTTTAAATGCCCGCTCTATTCTCAATTTTTTTAATGCTGGTTGTAACTCCGATTTCCATTTTCCCCTCTTTTCGTTTTGTTCGGCTTAAAAAGTTTCGACTTAACATAAATCGGCGTTCTTACCTCTTTGTATTTTTTCCGATGCTTGTTCAACAATCAAATGTCTTACTTCCTGGCATATGTTTTTGAAAATAGTTTTTGTTCAAGACAAAATGAAGACAAATGTAGGAAAATTGTTTTCGCCAGCCTTCGTTTTTGTTTCTGTCGGTTTGTTTGTCATGCTATATTTGAGTGTTGTTCGCAAGTTCTGTGAAACATCGCTTCGTCTATGTTTGTAAAGCTTCTTAAGTGGAGGTAATTCAGTTTCCAGATTTCGCTTCTTTTTCAAAAAATTTTTTGAAAACAAATTTTTTCATCTTTATTTTTCGATTTGTCTGTTTATCTGCAAAGAGTGATAGTAATTCCTTTTTACATCGCAGTTGGTGCGAATCTCTTCTTCGCCTTTGGGTAAAAATTTTTCACTCTCAAATTTGCTTTTTCGTTTTTTTAAATCTTTTTTAAAAGACCTTTTTTTTCGGTTAAACTGAAGCACTCTTCACCATCGAACAGCGAAAGTGCCGGAAGGTCTTTGAAATTCGAACGTCGGAAATTTTTTCAAAAACAAGCTGATATCATTTTTTCTGTTGCCTTTCGTTTGTTAAATCTTTTGCCACTGTCTGCTGGCTATTGATTGTTCAAGTTTCAAGCCCTGATGAAAGACAACAGTTACATTTTTTTTGATTTTCTGTCTCGAAAAGTATTAATTGATTTCTAGTAAGTTATATAAAAACTACTGACTCTTAAAAGGTAAGTTTTAGCTTTTAGCTATGAAATAATGAAAAGTCTGAGCCATTGAGAATCAAAAATGCAGTGAAACACTAATTTTTCAAAATCTAGAAGGTTTAGAAATTTGTTTTCTGTTAATATTAATTTTTGAATTCTGATCAATTTATCTTCTAGCTAGTTAGATATCACTGAGATGTCCTATTAATCAGTCGCATTACTGTATAGGTTTTGAATTCAATTGTATTGTGTTGCAGCTAGAGTCGGTGTTGTACTTCATAAATTTTGCAGCGTTTGTTCAAAACAGAAGTGATCTAATTGGTAAATTTTTATCATACGGACGACTATTCAACTTGTATAATACATTTCTAATAGCAAACAGGATAGCGAATATGTGTAGCTTTTTTGGTGGCTTCAGTACACGGCAACTTTTCAGTGTGCGTGGTGTTTCCTCCTTTGATCTATTACGGTGAAACAGTAGCTCAAACTAGACCCAGCAACTAACACAGTCAGGCCTAAGGCCAGTCTGTTAACCATAGTCATTGAAGCTAACATCGGATATGGCCATTTATTGTACGCCAGACCGATTCCCATCATGCCGATAAAATAGAGAAGACTAAGAAAGCAAAATGTTTTCACCGAGTTAATCGCTGAAAATGAAGATTTCACATGATCACTTCCTGTTTTGGCGCTTTTAGGATAGAAAAGAAGATCGAAGACCGGAAATAGTATGATGGCTGTATGATAAGTGTGGATGATCCATGGTGGAACTGTGATTAACCCCTGGTCGATATATTTTTTAAGTTCTGGTGACCTGAGTAGATTCGGGTTGTAGAGAAAAATAGCCCAAAACATGATAAACACCATAGTGCTCAGTGGTAAAATAGTGCTGAGTAGAAATTGTTTCGTCCTGATGATTTTTGAGACGTCGGTGAAGTTTTCAAGTAACCTGAAGATCCAGTATATGGTAGAAAGGACGAAGTTGTAAGTTGTGAGTTTGAGGAACCGGTCTCCGATTGTTCGGCCTGGCCACGAGAGAAAAGCGAACTCGTAGTAAAAAGTAAATGCATGAACGAGTAGAACCAAAATGTGAAACAAAACTGAAAGTTTTCGTTTTGTCTCCATTGTTTCAATTATTGATACTGTTATAAATGGGCTGGAGATTAATAAAAACAAGTGGTCAATAGAGAGAGATGAGAGAGATATG
Source organism: Symsagittifera roscoffensis (assembly GCF_963678635.1). Classification (NCBI taxonomy): domain Eukaryota; kingdom Metazoa; phylum Xenacoelomorpha; order Acoela; family Convolutidae; genus Symsagittifera; species Symsagittifera roscoffensis. Next base: position 30,055,741 of record NC_087066.1, read on the forward strand.
AAGTCTATTCAAAGGTGGCGAAATGATAAACAGTTGATATTGGTTTAATGTCACTTAGTCTTAAAGAAATTAATTGGACTTCAGCCTAGGATTTCAGTTTATTATTTCAGCGGTTGGATGCGTAAACAGATAAACTTTACAGAGTAAACTGTTGGTGAAAGTCTTCGCATTTGGCCGCAATGTTAATTTCAGAGTTTGATATTTTGAGAAAAGACAATAATATAGTCAGTCAATTCTACAGACGAATCGAATGAACTTTTTCTCTTTTTCACAGAAACTGGTTCTATGTTGCATATTTATTAAATCTTTTCACTGTGTTGATGTAATATAATGAGTTTTTGTATCATGTAGTTTTCTGTAATATAATTTGCTGTTGTAGCATGTAGTTTTCTGTATCTTTTTTGTTAGAATCTGCAGAAACAAGTTTGAATTGAGCTCTGCAAGTGAGTTATCGCTGATATCCGAGAGGTCACGACTGTCAAAATGGTAGCTCGAATTGAACAAGAAAAGTAGTAATATATGATCGAATGAAGTTGTTACGTCACAGTTTCAATTTCTATCCACATGAAAGAGTTCAAATAACAGGGAATTGGAATTCGAATCAACTTGAAAGGTTATTTTGACGGCGACATTTGCAGTAAAATAAAGGACACTGGACCTGTTTTAAGCTAATATTTCTTTCAATAACATTCGGAAATAGCTCAAAATTAACGGTCCAGTGATATAAATGAAGTCTGTTTCTGAAGTCCTGGACAATAAATTCGTTATTTCTTCGAAGCCTTCAAAAAGCAGAATTTCTTTTATTTTACTTCAAGTAGTTTTTTTTGGTTAATTTATGTTTTTCTTGTTACTTACTGGAAATGAGATTAGTTGTATGTTCTGCGGGAATAAAACGTAAGGAAACAAAAAACGTAAGGAAAAAAGATGGGCTAAAAGGTTCAATTTCCAATCTACTTGAAATTGTGATTGTTTTTCTGTTTTTTTGCGAATTGGATGAGTTCCGTGGTAATACTAATACTGTGTGTGGTAGAATAAGAATTGCAATGGATGTATTCAATGAAAATGAGTAAATGCGGTCGCATTTTCATTACACTCCTATGTCTTAATCTCTTACGTCACCTACCGCCCTCCAGGCTCCTCTTTCTATGCTGAAAACTACTTCAATCGCGCTTTTCAGTCTAGACATTCAAAAATTGAACTTGCTTCTAATTGCATAAAGAAAGCGTAAAATAAGTAATTGATATTCTTGCATTTAAAAGTAATCTGGTTATTCTGCTTTTTTGTCAAAAACGATTGGTGTTTTATTAATTTACCGGCGGTCGGTTTTTGAGCTGAAGTTGTGTAATTTGTGTTTGTTTTAACCCTTTCGATGGTCGGTTTTTGTGTCAAAAATTGTATTTTGCTGTTTTGTTGCTTTTTTTCTTTTTAAGAATTTGATTCCATGAATAAGATTTCTGGAGTGAAAGTGGATCTATTGCTGTCGATGCGTGAAAGCATACAAGTAGAGTGAGTGCTAGGAATGAGGTAATTTTTCAGAGGTAAAAAGTGGTTAAATCCAATTTCGATCTGCTGTAATCCTCAACAGGATGTTTTCTCCCTCGGCATCAAATTGATTGCAAATCAATCGATCTTGTTAAAAGCTTTTTTTGTTTTGAAAATTCATCTCTCTTTTTTTGCTGATTTATGTTTGTGTTCATCCAAGGAATATAAATAAACCATCTGCTATGTTTTTGTACTCCACATAAAACATTGTTTTATGCTTCATTTTTGTGAGCACTTGAGTGTAGTTTGTTCTCAACGCTGCAAGAGATGGTCATGAAGTGCTCTGATGCTGAATTTGAGAACTTTCGTTGATAAAACGCGACGAAATCTGCGGTGCCATTGCCAAGAGTGGGGCTGCGGTGGCAATGATAGTCGGTTTTAATGATTTTCACTCTTGTATATGTTGGTAAATTTGATTAAAGTTTTGAATGTGAAATAAACATAAATTTTTCTAAAGGGTTAATTATTTAAAACGTGTATTTATGCTTGCAGAAGATTTTTTCGTCATAATTGCAATTCAAATGAAAAATGGTGAATTGGGCAATTGCAGAAAATGACTCTTATTGAGTCTTACTTCAATGAGCTTGAAGTCTTATTTTTTTTGTTTGAAACTCAAAAATCAGACATTTAAATAAAAATGAGTTTCTCGAGTTCATTGCACTTGCGAAAGCAAGTGTCTTGTAATCATGAACTAGACTTTTTCCCGCAAACAACTTTTCTTACCCATTTGTATGAAATTGATGTTGCGTTGTTATCGAACTTTAGCAACTTTTAGGCGCCTTCCCACTTAATCTGGAGGTAATGCACTTACCTGTTTACCCTATGGTCCGGGGTTCGAGGGTTTTTTCAGTGATTGGTAAACTTTTTTCCCGGGAAAAATTGAATAGTTTGACTATTGTTTGCCGACTTCTGATTTTTGGCTTAGCTGCCACACCGCAGATTTTTTTGCGCATAAGGCAGTTTTCATTTTAGTTTTTAACGTTGATTAACTCCTATCGTTCCTAATTTGCTAACCCTGACTGCTAGATTTTTCCAATCAATCATCTTTTTGAATCAATCAGGTTGGTTGGAATAAAAATTTAAAATACTTTTTTTGCTCAAAATTTTTATGACAATTTCCTTTCCATTTTTTCCCGGTAAAATTTGAATTGTCGGAAATTTCTTTTTCTGCTCAAGTTTTGTCGGCTTTGTTGTCACATCACGCAATTTGCCTGTGCTGTTAGCAACTGTGCTGTTGCAAGTGTTGTTCAATGTAGTTTCAGGGGGACTTGAAAATTACAAAAACATATATTTATAAAATCTTTTTTTTTTCGGCTCAATTTGTTTCTACTACCTCAAGGAAAACTCGTATATGGTTAAGAGTAGTTTCATATTGAAGCTATTTTAGTCATGATTTGGCTTGTTAAAAATTTCAAAAATTTCTCTTGTGTTTTCGTTTTTTTAAATTAGTGGAAATTCGATAAGAAGCTGGTCTCCTAGTTGCAACGTTAATTTAATTATAGTTACCAATATTTCTTGTATTTTGTCCTAATTGAATGGCCACTTCTAGAAAATATCATTAAATTTGGACAAAAAATTGCAAATTTTTTTTTAGTCGATGAATGTAGTGAAGACTATTATATAGGTCGTGACGATTTTTTTTTCGTTTTTTGTTTCAGGAAAAGTCTTAAAACTTGTTCACGGTAAAATTTCTTTTCATGTTCAGTTCATTACTTTTAATAAAAGGAACGCGAACTCAACTATCGAACAGCCAAAGTGTAAAGGTCGCGAAAAACGTGATGAACTTAGTTTCGAAAGTAGATTTTCATTGTTACCCTTGCGATAAGCAAGGTGTTGCAATAGAGTACTAGACTTTTCCCGTAAATAACTTTGTTCACCGGACTAATCTACACTCATTCATCTACTTGCTTTATTATAAAGTCAATTTCAATCAACCATCCGGCCCATTTGGCGTAGAGGTAGGTAACACACCTGCTTGAGACGGAAAATTTTTTAATCTTTCAAGGCCTATTTACACAATGTTGTATTTTCCTGCATCTTAAAGCGCTTTTGGCTGTTCGTGTGAGCAATTTGCAGCTTTGTTTCTGTGTTAAAATAATTCTTTTTTTCAACTTGTTTTTAAAAAAATTATGATGATTAATAGTGGCCCTTAATTATGTCTTTTTACAGTTACGAGAAACTCAATCTTGCGCTTCACTGGCTACCAGCAAAGCCCTCATCAAACTCGCAGTTTCGCTTCTGACGAAATCTCCCCACGCACACATCGGATGTGTTGCACAATACATTGCCAGTCTGCTCTATTTATCAAACAACTCCCCAAATGAACAATCACTCACAGAAAACTCCATAGAACAGAAATTGGTACTGTTGCGTAATCATTCCTTGTACTGTCTGATTAGCGAAGCCTTTTCATTGGATGGATCGAAATTGAACACCTCGTTTTGCTCAATGGTCCAGGAAGCTATTGGCTTCGACTGGATCTTATTATTTTTATGCGATCCAAAAATTCACGAAAGTACAGTAGTCGCAGCTTTCAGACTTCTAGTAATAATTTTACTGAGCCCGACAGGCATGAGTAATTTCAAACATGGAAGTTATAATGGTAACTGGTTGAGCATTACTAACTCAGCCTTGCAACATCCATACTCGAATAAACCTCTATCGCATTTCGATCCTCAGAGTTCATCTCATGTAACAGTAAGCCGACAGCAATCATTGGCGGCCATGGGAATTGTAAATACAAATTCTGGCAATGCAAATGGTAACTCGGATGTTATAACCCCTGCTTCGTCAAAAGGTGCTGCCGCAGATACGAGAACTGAATCGATAGATGAAAACTTGTGTGTCGGAGGAGCTTCAGCTTCGGCTCATGCGAAACAGAATGGGTTCCGACCGGCTTTTTGCGCAGTTAACGGCTTCGATGCACTCCAATATTGTATGGCTCATCATACTCACGTGACGCAACTGTACTACTTGTTGTTTGCATTGACGCTATCGAAGATTCCTATCAGAGATCCACCAGGACCCAGCGTACAGGTAATTTACAGTTAAAAAGTTATCTCTGAAACATATTAATGTCTAAGTATGTTTTCATTACGACTCAGTGGTCTTTTATCATGCACTTTTAAAGAAATTCCATTCAATCAAATTTAAAAAAAAAACATTATTCTGACGTCCTCAGAAATAGCCTTTCTGCAAGTTAACGATTAATTGCTCGCGTTCATATAATTATTATAACAAGCTTACGTTCGAGTGTTTTGCTTCTTTTTATGCTTTTAAAAGCCAATGAACGTTGTTCAGACTCTTATATAGGTCGTGTTTTTTTTTTCGGGAAAAGTCTAAAATGCTTCAATAACTACAGAATGTGCATGCAAGCATATTAATGCATTTATGAATGCCATTAATACAGTGCTGATTTAAATAATCCAGGCAAAATGAATAAAACTTGAAATTTAAAATGGCTTTTTCTCAAATTGGATTGATTTTAGACAAAAACTGATGAAGACCAATCTTGCTTAACCGAATTAATATGGTGCTATTTGTTTTGCAAAATTCGGGCTCAAAAATTTACCCCAAAAATTATCATTTTTGGCTTTGTTTACTGACCAAACTATATCAATGCAAGCCTCTCATATAGCCAAACAAAATTTAACAAGAGTGTAATCTCTAAAAGTGGGCGCAAAAGATTTTTATTTAAAAAAATTAATGTTTTACGTAAAAATGACAATTTTGGCTATTAAACGAAAATTAATGTTCATACAAAATTGAGAAAGTTATACCATTCTTAAATTTTTTTAAATTTGCTCCTCAATTACGGAAGAAATGGCGCGTAAAAATGTGATCGATATCTAGTTTCGAAGGTGGATTTTAATTTTGAGATTTCTCAGTGGAATAAATATTTAGCTAACACTCTAGCTAACACTTCAGCTAATACTTTAGCAATTTTTTCAAATTGGGTTTATTTTATCAACAAGGGTGTATATGTATTCATTGAAATTCGAAATTTGAAGTTTTTCAAAAAAAAAATGCAGTTTTTTTTTCTGTTTCTTTGCGTTCATGGACTATTTTCCAACTGTCTATTGGCTACGTTTTAGTTTTCCGGGCAGGAGCTGTGTGCTTATGCTGACTTCAGATACCCCCACTCGCACTCTCCCCAGAGAACCAACCCACAATCTCCCCCCTCTAGCAGCAGTACCACCCCCGTCTCCTCATCTGCAAACATCCTCATCGAACCCCTTCAAGTCATCATAGTCATGCTACAACATGCAATCCACAAGGTCAGTTGGTCACTAGTTTAACGTCTGATTTATTTGACTGTGTTTTAGCTGAAATTATTATGCAACTTTTTTTGAAAATTCTTCATATTCTCAGATGCTTTTAACTATCGGGATTTCATTTCAATGCGAGAGAAGCAAATTCACTATTTCGCGGTTTTGATATAATTTCAATATTCTGTACATATTTTCAAGAACCGGAAGACTCATTTGGATGTGTCAATTCAGACCACCCCCCTCTCTCGTGGTGTGTTAAGGTTATTGTTGTATCAATCAAATTGATTAACTTCGTTTTCTTGAATTTTATTTGGAGCTTTTAAGGCTGAGTGTTTAAAAATATTTATAATAACGCTTTCAGGTTGAAATTGGGGCTAAAAAGACCCCTACAACCTCTGTCAGTGTCAGCGTTGGATCCCCTTTAAGGGGAGAACTCCTTGGCACTCTTGAGGAGATGCCAAATTCCGAATCTGACCGTGATGTTTTTCAGGCAAGAGCTGAAGTTGGAATGCAACATGCATCGATTTGTTACTGACTCCCTTAACTTAACCTTCATAGATATTAAGATGCACTAGTTTTAGTATGTAGAAAATAGTAGTTCCCCTTAACTGTTATTTTTTTTTGTTTCGTTGATTTAATGGTCATGCTGCTTTTTTTCATTCCTAAATCTTTGAGTTCCTGCCTTCCTGATTTTTGTGAGCTCAGATATCGAGGAGCTGCATAATCATTATATCATTGTGGGTGTTTTTCGTATTTGCGACACGGAATTTTGTCTGAACTCCTGGATCAAAATTTTTGTGAATAAGACTAATTATCAAATGAGTACAATAGCTTTTTGTCCTACAGACAACAATTAAAATTATCATCAGTTTCAGTGAAATGCAGCTAAATTAGTTCCAGATTGATGTTTTTTCCCTTGCTCGAGACCTTGCGCACAGTTTAACGCTAGAAGATAGTATTAATTGTTGTTATACAGTTGTTGTGTTTATCCGTTGGCCCCCAAAATTATTGTAGTTTTTGAGCCACAAAATATTGTTTTTGCTAATTTTCAGCTATCAGTGGAAGAGCGAAGCAGGCGCGAAAGCGACTCTGAGATCTCTAACACTCTCACTGGCTCTACGTCAATCACAAACATCATAGACAGTCTCTTGCAACTCCTCCAGTCTCTAAACCACGCCAGTGTGGTCCAGTTCTTCACAGCACCAGTTCTAAACTGCATAACAGGAGTTCTATTCCCGCCTAACATCTCCTACAATCAGTGCGCGAACCAGAGAGTCAAACAGAATCTCCTGGACCTGCTGTGTGGCATCGTGATTCAAAGTACACTCTACCCTTTGCCACAGAAATCATTGCCAGTGTTCGACATAATTCTGGACTCGTGTCCGATTTTCAACGAAGGTAGTACAGAAGTGCAATCAAGCGCAACAAGTACGACAGGTGATCGATGTTCGAGGCGGTCGAAGCTGGAAAAGAAACAGTTCACGACTGATATAACCCATCATGTCATGGATTACGTAATTAAGGCGGAAATAATGAACCCAACTGCGGCTGCTTTGCCGTTCACGCCTGGAGGTAACCAACAACACATTCCGAGTCATTTAGTTTATCTTTGCAACAGATTTGTTGACCTCATGTGGCAAGAAATGTTGAACAAAACACCCTCAGAAGTGATCGAGTTTCTCTGTCGGCTAATTCAACAGTCGGACTTCGGGGCTTCTCAATCAGAGATTGGTTTCTACTCGGCTTTGAATAGAGTGTTGATATACGATTTGACGAAACTGCCAAATGACCAGCTGTTAGACCAGATGGGGACTCTCGAGTGTTTCAGAAAGTGAGTTTTTTTGGTTTAAATATAGTGAAGGCTCTTAATTAGTTCTTGATATTTTTTGATTTTTTTCCCCACGAAAAAGCCTTAGTTTGTTCACGCTCAGTTTTGATCTTTACGTGGTTTGACTTTTGATTGCTGAATATGTTCAGTTCGTTTCCTTTACTAAAATGAAGGCAAACTCGAACTGCAAAACCATAAAAATCACGAGAAACGTGATCGATTTCGAGTTTCGAAAGCGGGTTTTAGTCTCACATTTCCCTGTGTGTTAAACAAACGACTGATTCAGTTTTCTCAAATTGGTATATTTTTATCTAAAAAATGTCCATCATAAATTTAGGGAATATGTTTTTTTTCTGTTTAAATCATAATTTTGAAGTTTTTTAAACAAGTCAGTATTGCTGTTTTCCTGCCATCGTTGACACTTTTATAAACTCTCTGTTGGCTGTTTTTTTTTTCGTGAAAATCGAAAGTTCAGTACGGCTTTTCCAACATTCTGGCACAGAACTTTGTCTTCGGGTCTGTTTTGATTTTTTGAAAACGTTTTCCCGCAATAAATAAGGTACTAAATAAACTTATCGGAGTGGGTCGACTGATAAATCATATGAAAACAGTTTCATTCGCGATTTTGTGTCGAAAAACTGGTTTTATGTTTTGACAAATTACATTATCTTGTAGCAACTTCGAGTGAATAAAGCTAAAGAGCCGGTTTTTAATAGGAATATAAAATTATTTAAGACGTGAAAATGTTGTTTTACTGCAGCAAAATAAGCAAGGATGTTGCGAACGGATATCCTATAAATAGTTCACTAGATGACTGAAATTGGTGGTCTGCCCTTAAACTAGTTTGCTCAAATTGAGTTAATTTTATCAAAAAATGTCAACCATGAATCTTTTACGCTTGGGATTAGTAAGCCTTATCAAATCGGAATATAGACTTTTTTTGAATTAACAACTAGTTAACAAAATCGGTAGAATCACTTATGATGCTGCTCTGCTGCTGACATGCTCAATTTCATGAAAATTCAAGTTTAATCAAGTGGTACTGTTGGATATAAATTTTGAGCATGAAAAATTTCATTTTAAATTCCAAATACCTCGGTTTCATAGTTTCTTTTAGCGCCTTTCTTGGAAATATATGTTTTTTTTTAAAACTTTTTATTGACTTTCTTTTGAAGAATACTGAGGTCGAATATGCCGAATTTACTTTGACTATCAATCATGCATAAGTTCTAGGCTTTAGTTCAGATCCTCTGATTACACCACGGGGAAAATTTACACAATTTCGAAATTATTTTTATGGTCGGAATTTTCTGTTTTTTGACCTAACAAAGCTTATGAAACTTAGCAAAAAAAAGCTTTTTTCTTGTCAATGGATGTAAAAATAAGTCCTGTATATTGGGTAGCTGGAATATTAATGTGAGAATGACGCTGATTGTGGGAATTGTAAATGGATTAGATCGCGAACATTCACTAGACACTTCTGAACCATTAACTACATGGATTTTGTTCAAAACGCTAAATTGTTAATCTTCGGAGAATTATTTATTTTTGAAAGCCGTGAAGTTGAGTGAGTTTTGCACGTTGGGAAAAGTGTTTCCAATCTTGATTACATGTAAATGGCCATGCAACTTATGTGATTTGTTTTCTTCAGGTACGTAGGCAAGCGAAAGTACATATTTGCTCCTCAAAACAACGACCTGAATTTCCTCGGAGCCTTGTGTTGCAAAATATTTAGCGTCGTAAGTTCGAGTAGGAACGCAAGTAATCGCGAATTTGTTCTGACCGGCTGCCAAAGGCTTTGGGACACGATCATAGACAAGAAAAAAGACCAAATTGAGAACATTTTCCGAGTGAATTTGCCTCAGGGATCAACTCGGGTTGATGTCTCGACTTTCGCTGACAAATTTAGGGAACCATCGCTGAAGTATTGGGTGAATTTTGTCAAAGACGAAACGGAACGAACTCAACAAGATACGTTCGCTCTCTACGCGCAATTAAACCAGTCAAAGATCTCAAGATGGGGAGGCAGTTTCACTAAAGGATTCGCAAGTTTCACCTCTAAGGGGTCAATCAAACAATCAGGGTCAGCTGTCAAAACTAGTTCACGTGTTCCAGTTGACCTTGCCGTACACCACTGGGTTAATAGTCACGCGCCTCTGGGTGCCGAAAACATCTCATCTGTGCAGTTACACCTGGAACAGCTGAAGAAGAATTTAGTGGAGGCAACTCCTGTCGATGAGATTATGAGTAATGGGTCGACGTTGCTGAGCGAGCGAGGCATTTGGGGCCCAATGCATGCAAGTAGATTCGATAAGTGGACCCTGGATATGACTGAGGGGCCGTGCAGGATGAGAAAGCGTATGAAACCCCATAAGAACTTCTACACTTTGTTCCCCTACAGGTAATAAGACTATTTGTAGCATAATTCAGGGATCTATGACGCTTTGAAGTATCTCAAACTAAAATTCCATTAGTGATTGAGTTGCACTAAAATTACCGATTAAGTATTTCAATTTTACTGTGGTTCACTAAACCTGGAGGCGTTTCAGTCGCATATATATTTTTGCTCTAATAAATTTTGAAGCAATATCTGCATTTTTTTAGGCATGAACAAGAGCAAAACAAATTTTCAACGCGCAAAAGAGCACCTAGTTCAGCCGACAGCAAACACTTCTATGCCAAACATGGTCTACTTCTGAAGAGAACGTCTTCAGTTCCTGTGACTCAAAGCACGCCGAGGCTAACTCAAAACACTCTAAGGTCTCAAAACACAGTCGATGTTGTAAGTACAACACCTCTATTGTCAAGAAAGAGAGTAGAATCTGAAAACCTAGGCAGTGCACTCAGAAACAGTCAAATTGAAGAAGAACAAGATATTGCAACCCTTGAGGTCCCGAACGAAGAGTTTGATGAAGTTAATGATACGAACGCAGCAGGTCAAGAAGAACTGGAATTACAGGCGAGTATAAGGGAAATGCAGTTGACATCTTCAGAAAGTTACCGCCAAATAGCTGAAGAGAACGAAACAGAGCCGAATGTTCTGGGAACTCTAGAGGAGCACGCTGTTTCAGACACAGGAGACAGTGGTAGCGATCAATATCCGACTACAGGTCATCGGAGAAGTGACTCAGAAACAGTTCAAACAACTAATGTAACCCGAACAGATTCAGTACCAAAGATGCGAACTCTCTCGACAACTTCCTCGGCCGGGGGAGCACAACAGAGTAGCGGTAGGCTTGACTCAACTTCATCCCTTGTTGACTTGAATTTAGCAGAACCGAACCAAACTAGTTGCTCGGCTCCGTCATTGTTTGCAGTCCTAGGCACTTCGGACGTGACGGCGAATTGCACCATGTGCAGGTGTGCGAGGATCCAGGGGTTGGATAATTTCGAGGGACTGATGGTGTTCTTCAGGGAACATTTCTACATTGTTGATGGATATACTATGTTGAATGGGGAAGTGAAAGACATCGAATTTCTCACTTCAGGTACGTTTTCTTCTGCCAAAATTTCAAAAATGAGAATTCACTTATCAATGTTTTTGCAAAATTTTAAGTGTTAAGTTAATAATACTTACGATTTGTTTTTCCTCAGCTGATAATTCCCTCATTTTAGGAGAATTTGAGCCTATTATTCCCAAAACTGGACAAGCGGTGTCTGCAAACGACCTCAAACTGAACCGATCTGCGCGTGTCGTTCTGCAACTAAATTACGACGAAATCCGAGAAATTCATAAAAGACGCTACCTTTTACAGCCTATTGCCCTTGAACTGTTTTCGGCCGACGGAAGAAGTCTTCTGCTTGCATTCCCAGTATCGCTCGGGTACCAGAGTGACAGAAACAAAGCCTATCATAAACTGTTAACATTCTGTCCATCTTTAACCACATCAGCTGCTCAGAGCGTATCTGGACAGAAAGCGAGTACATCAGTCGAGGGATCATCAGGGCTGATTTCCTCATTAATTGGGGAGAAAAGTGTAACACAAAGATGGGAAAGAGGAGAGATTTCCAACTTCCAATATTTGATGCACCTTAATACATTAGCAGGTCGCTCGTATAACGATTTGATGCAGTATCCGGTATTCCCGTGGATTCTTAAGGACTATGATTCAGATTCTTTGGATCTGGAGAATCCGAAGTCTTTTCGAGATCTCTCGAAGCCAATGGGCGCTCAGGATCCGGAACGTTTAGATTCATTTTTGAAGCGCTTCAAAGAATGGGAATCGGACAACCACTTTGACACGCCTCCTTATCATTATGGAACGCACTATAGCTCAGCTATGATAGTTTGCTCTTTTCTCGTAAGATTAGAGCCGTTCACGTCAAATTTCCTTAGGCTCCAAGGCGGCCATTTTGACTTAGCAGATCGAATGTTCCATAGTATCAAAGATACTTGGTTATCAGCGTCCAAAAACAACATGGCCGACGTGAAAGAATTGATTCCAGAGTTTTTCTACTTACCACAGTTTCTGAGAAACGAAAACAAATTTGACCTAGGTAGAAAGCAAAGTGGAGTTGTTCTCAATGACGCAGTTTTGCCAAAATGGGCCAAAGATTCGCCAGATGAATTTATTCGTATGCATCGCGAAGCTCTAGAAAGTGATTACGTCTCCTCTCATTTGCATGAGTGGATCGATTTAATTTTTGGATACAAGCAACGTGGGCCAGCAGCCAAAGAAGCCTATAATTTATTCCACCATCTTTTCTACGAAGGAAATGTGGACATCTACAACATAAGTGATCCGCTTAAAAAGAATGCAGTAATTGGGTTCATTAATAACTTTGGCCAAATTCCAGAGCAGTTGTTTAAGAAGCCGCATCCAGTTAGAAAAGCGTTTTTGGCGTGGTCAGTTGAGCGCCCATTTAGCACTGCGTATCCTTCAGCCAAAATATTTTACCACCAGCCTGACAATCTTCAACCTAGTGTCCAGTTGGTGAAATCTCCTCATAGGGGATCTGTGGGTCAAATCAGAATCGGAGGTAGTGCCACGGATAAAGTTTTGAGTGTAGAACAGAATAGGTTGCTGGTGCCCAATCAAAATGGACGATTCGTCGCCTGGGGTTTCATCGACGGGTCAATCAGAATGGGAATGACCTCTGACCCAGACAAATTGGTCTCGATTTTTGAAGGCGTGGGGTCCAATTGTGACGTCATTACAGCGACGATGCCGAATGAGAAGTTCATGTTCACGGGTGGAAATAGTGGTGTGATTACTGCGTGGGGATTCAATGCGACTCCTGCTGATGAGAGCAAATCGTACCTTAAAGTTAACAAGGTTAGGAATTTTTGTTGGGAACAAAAAATAAATAGCTAATATATTAAAGATAAAAGCTCAAACTTTGAGGCGAAATATCCTGCTCTATAAAAAATGAATCAAACTGATCTTTTCGTTAAGATGCTTAACTTTTAAAGTTCTGACTGGCATTTATTTACACAGCGAGCTAGCGAGTGTAGTGTTATCTATACATTATTTAATTGGCGTTTCAAATGTTTAAGAAGTCCCTATTTTTATATGTTTAAGCTTTTTCAACGTACTAATTTTGCATGCTCAATGAAAGACTTTTTGCACGTTTGATATATATCGTATTTTGCGATGCGTACGAAATGTTTTCGATTTTCCAGGTTATGAATGCTAGGCCATTTGTAATACAGTAGCTATGATGCCAGCTTGGGAGTGCAGTGAAGTGTAGTCTGTATATGGGATTCTTCCATCTATGTCAGTCTATCTATACATTATTGAATTGGCACATATTTAAGAAGTCCTTATGTTGACCTGGTGAAAAGCCAATTTATTGCCAGGGTTAAAGTGTACACTGAAGTCGACGTCTCAAAATCTAAGCAGCGCGAATGATATTCTACGTTTTTCTATAATGAAGTTTTCATCCCTATGCTGGGGTTTTGCCAGGGTAGACTCAGGGATTGCAAATCTGGCGTCCAAATATTACTGATTAAATTTTTTTGGTTTTCGAGATATGGCGGTTTTTATGTTTTTTTTAAAAAAAAAAAAACAAACGAAACTTGAATTTCTTCTCAGAGCAGCTAATTTTTACCTTCAAATATAACATATCAAACGATTTTCGTTTCCGAGATATGGCGTTTTTTACGTTTTTTTTTAAATTTGTTTTTCAGAAACTTCTAAGTTTCAAAAAAACTAATAGAACTTGAGATTCTCTACCGTATAGTGGGAAGTGGTCAAGGTCAATTGTAGGTTTGCAAATCTGTCTTCTAAAATGACTGATCTTACCGCGATTTTTATGATTTTTTCAGTTTTTTCAAAAAGTTAGGTTAAAAAGCTAACAGAACATGAAAATTTCAATCTTATGTTGGGGTGCTGTCAGGGTACCATTGCCGGTTGCAAATCTGACCTTCGAGTGCAATTTTTATGATTTTTTCAATTTTTTTTCAAAAAGTTAGGTTAAAAAACTAACAGAACTTGAAATTGTCAACCTTATGTTGGGGTGCTGTCAGGGTACCATTGCTGGTTGCAAATCTGACCTTCGAGTGTGATTGTTCAAAAAAAAAATTCGAGATAAGGCGTTTTAATAATTTTTTTCAATTTATTTCAAAAATTTTGGTTAAGAAAAAACAAAAACCAAACAAACTCTCGAAATTCTCAACCGTATAGTGATGTACTGTCTATGGTGGTGTGCTGGTGATGTGCTGTCAAACTTGAAGTTCTCAAACCTATGATGGTGTACACACACGGGTTGGAAATCTGGCCTTAAAATGTTACTGTTCAAATTTTTTTGGTAACCGATATATGGCGTTTAGTTATGGTTTTTTTCGTTTTTCAAAAAATATAGATATAAAAGAAACTCACAAAACTGGAAATTGTCAACTCTGTGGTCAGATGTTGTCAGGGTACACTGTGGTGTCCCAGATTTGGCCTCCAGATATGACTGATTTTTCAAATTGCCAGACATGGCGTTTTCAGGTTCGCAAGTTTATGGTGAGGGTGCTTTCAAGGTACCTAGGGGGCTGCAAATCCGGTCCTCAAAATTGATTGCTCAAATGCTTTCGGCTTTGATAAAAAACTAACAAAACTTGAAATTTAACTTTTTTATGGGTTGCAGTCAGGTTACTCCTAGGGATTGCAATTTTGCTTCTATTTGAGCTTCTCAGTTTTAGGTCGGACAATTTCAATTAATTTTTCAGCTAATTTACTTATCTCATTCATGTTAGTTTTTGAACTTTTTAAAAAATATATATGAAAAGTGGAATTGCATGATGTTGGCCTTTTTAACGCCCTATTTTTGAGTTCAAAATTCAATTATTCGATGAAACTCTGTAGTTTTGGAGTTATTATTTTCTTGGTGAAAATAACTTTACCGTTGATTTCATAAACTGTTAAAAAATGAAATAGAAAACCTGATGGACTTAATATCGTGGTTTTGGTATATATATTAGAAAATTGTTTTCACCTCCAACAATCTATTTGAAGAACCATTGGTGCGAGGCAGGCGCTAGTATTACTAATCCACTTTTTCAAACCCAATTCGCAAATGAAAGTGCTTGTTAGAAACATTTGTTCTATCTATTATATATTTAAATGCGGGCTTCACTATCTCGCCATGTTTAAGCTTTTTCAACGTATTATTTTTGCATGTTTAAGCTATATCGTATATTGCAATGGTTAAGAATTTTTTCGATTTTCCGATTTGATTTTAATGGTTATTTTACCGAGTTTAAGTTAAGCAGCCCAATTAGGGGTTGCGAATTTGGCCTCCAATTTTGAATGCCCGAATCATTTTAGTTAACGAGATAAGACGATTTTTGAGATTTTTTCAAAAATTTTCAGAAATTTCAAATAACAAAATAATTTACAAAACTTGAAGTTCCCAACCCTGTAGTTGGGTGCTCTCGGAGTACTCTAAGGAGTTACAAATCTTGCCTCCAAATATGACTGTTCAAATCCTTGTAGTTCTCGAGATATGACGTTTTTTGTGATTTTTTCAAAAAATTTTCAGAAAACTTATATTAAATTTTTTTCCGCAAAATCTGAAATTCCCAACGCTGTAGTTGGGTCCTGTCAGAGTAATCTCAAAGATTGCGAATCTTGCCTCCAAATATGACTGCTCAAGTGTAGTTTTCGAGATATGACGTTTTTTGTGATTTTTTCAAAATTTTTCTGAAAACTTAAATTATTATTAGTTTTTAAAAATCTGAAATTCCCAACCCTTTAGTTAGGTCCTGTCAGAGTACTCTCAAGGATTGCAAATCTTGCCTCCAAGTATGACTGCTCAATTCTATGTAGTTTTCGAGATATGACGTTTTTTGCGATTTTTTCAAAATTTTTCAGAAAACTTGAATTATTTCTATTTTTTAAAAATCTGAAATTCCCAACCCTGTAGTTAGGTCCTTTCAAAGTACTCTCAAGGATTGCGAATCTTGCCTCCAAATATCACTGCTCAATTCTTTGTAGTTTTCGAGATATGACGTTTTTTGCGATTTTTTCAAAATTTTTCAGAAAACTTGAATTATTTCTATTCTCTAAAAATCTGAAATTCCCAACCCTGTAGTTAGGTCCTGTCAAAGTGCTCTCAAGGATTGCGAATCTTGCCTCCAAATATCACTGCTCAATTCTTTGTAGTTTTCGAGATGTGACGTTTTTTGTGATTTTTTCAAAATTTTTAGAAAGTTTAAATTAATTATTTTTCAAAATTTGAAATTCCCAACTCTATAGTTCGGTGTTGTCAGGGTACTCTAAAGAGTTGCAAATCTTGCCACATGTGACTGCTAAACGCGACTGCTCAAATGCTTTTAGTTTCCGAGATGTGACGTTTTTCGATAGAGAAGAAACTTATCTACAAAGAAATTCAAAAAATTTGAAACTACTAACTTGATGAAGATACAACCTTATTGTCAGCGTACACCCAGGCGTCTCAAATCTTGTCTCTTAATATGAATGCTCAAATCTTTTTAGTTTCCGAGAAAAGACGTTTTTTTTTCGGGAATCTTAGGTTTAAAAAATTCACTAAATTTTGGGTTCCTAACCCTATAGTAGGGTGCTCTCAGGGAGTCTCAGTGGTTGCAAATCTGGCTTCCAAATTTCTCCAGAGGCCCATTAAGTTTTCGAGATGACGCTTTTAAAATGGGAATTAAAAAAAATTCAAAAGTTCGAAATTACCAAACCTGGGTGCAGTCAGAGTACACTAAAAGTTTGCAGATGTTGTTTCCAATATATGCGGTTTTTTTCATGAGTTGTCGAAAAATTTCGAAGCACCGAAGGTGCATTAATTGCTAGTCTATTTTATATTTGTGTCTAATGTTTGCCTTTTTCAAGCAACCAGGCACAAATGCAAGGACGCGAGACTCGTATTATTCAGGTCGTCAGTACGATTTCCTTCATATCAAAACTTGCGACCAGTTCTAGACTGTTTTCCGTTGAAAATTTACAGAATTCGCATGTGAGAGGCTAGGTGCTAGGTATATTAAATTTAATTGCAATGAGTTTTTCGCAGAGGTAACGCCCATTTGGTTCAGAGGAAACGCCCATGCTTGGGACGACAAAAGTGTCAGGGTTTGAGATCGGGCGGGGTGTTTTTTGCAAACAAGAAAATTTCTGCTTTCTAAGAATTTGGTTTTACGACTATCGTATGTCTGCTTGTTTTTGTCTTCGTATCACGCAGGACGCAATTTTTTTTGAAAAGTTGAGCTGTTTTAAAATGCAATCCTAGATTTTTTTAGATTTTGTTTTCTTTTTTTTTTGCTTTAAACGTGTTTCTTTTGATTAAATGGTTCCGGCTTTTAGACGCCTAGGCGCCGCATATTTTGTCTTTTGAAGGGCAAAAATATATATATATATATATATTTTTTGTGTATAAGAATATTTTTTGTTGTGTGCTTCGGGGGACCAAACTTTAGTTTTCAAGTTTTTGGTAGCTCAATTTTAATGGCTAATTGGGCGTCTACACAAGTATTGTCAGCTAAGTTACAGCTAAGATACTTTTAGTCTCAGTGCCATATTTACGCTGGCATTAGATTTCCTATATGGTTTCTTTCAAATTGAACTTTTTTGAGACAAACGTATGGCGTTTTTGGGGGATGTTTTTTATTCACTTTGTTTCGGCAGCACGCCATGCTATGTTTGCGTTGTAGCGCAAGTTTTGGGAAGCTTGGTTTTGCCTCTTAGTAAAAATATCAAACAAAGAAGTACTTAAATTGCTGTCAAATACAGTTATGCGATTGAATATTAGACTTGGTCATACGTGATGAAAAAATAGTTTGGTTTTCAGCCGAGTTTTCGCCGCTGATGATTTTAATGTGCTTTCTCCTCTGTGCTTTAGCAACTGTATGGTCACCATGCGCCCATCACCTGTCTGAGTAGTTCGTCCAACTACCACATAGTGCTGAGTGGGAGTAAGGACTGCACGGGGATAGTGTGGGATGTGAACACTCTGCAACTAGTGAGACAACTGCCTAACCACTTCCACCCAATCACCTGCTGCCACATCAACAACCTATCTGTGAGTTCCGCAGACGCTCCATCAGGGCCAATAAATTACTCCTTGTTAAAATTACAGGAGCCGAAAAATCTGAATTATTTGAGCCAAAATGAAACAAACAGCCAAAATTTGAGCCAAAATGAAACAAAATGAGTACGCATTTCATAAAGTGCAAAGATTAAGCTACTTAAAATATTCCTAGTGCTTGTTACAATAAGTGTGAATGAAGAGTATCTGAGATTTTAAAAAGTTTTTTTTGGTAAGGTTTGGCCAATTATGTAAAGTTACGTTGTTGACTTTTGCCAGGGTGAACTGATCACGACTGCTGGGTGGTACCTCTACGTGTGGACCATCAACTGCGAACCCATTGCATTCATCAACACAGCTGTCACCAGCAGCCAACAGACCTACATGTCCCACCTCACACTCCCCCAACCCACGACGCCATCTGTGCGCAACTCCACATTCGCCAGTGGGACGATCAACAATTCAACCGGGATGACAGGCAGTGTAAATATGACTGCAGCAGCCGCTAGTTTCGGAGGAGGAGCATCTACTGGAGGCATAACCTGTCTCGCGGCTAGCGAGCTGAATGAATGGAATAGTGACAATGTCATTCTAACGGGGTCAGCGGACGGAGTTGTGAGGGTAAGTTGCCCAATAGCTATTACTAAATCATACCGTTCGATTTATTGAAGAACATTCATTTCTCAGGTAAAAAAGATAAACATTGTGTTCACTATCTCGGAAAGACGTAGAATAGGTTTTGGATCCGGTTGTCATATTTAAACATTTTTTTAAGTTCAATTCAAAATGACTTGTTGACAAAGTTTTCATGTATATATATTTAAACAGCAAAGCCTAACTGGTACATTATGTGCTATTTCTAAAAAACTGGTTCATTTGCTAGAGGGATTTGTTTTTTTTAGATGTGGAGCATTGAGATGCGTCAAGTACCGTGCAATAGTCCATACGACACGGTCAGTGCAGAGCACATAAGACAGACTAATGAATCAAACGGAGAAATAGTTGCCAGTACTGATGCCATTGATGGCCAGAGTGCCAGGGACAACGGGAACCAAAGAAGTGCAATGGGAGTTCAAAAAAGATATTCTATTGACAGTCTAGAAGAGGTAAAAACGTTCATGAATTTGATTGGGATTTCTAGGATCATTTAATGTGATAACAATTTGACAACAAAGCTTTGGCAAGCAATTGGGGAGTAAATAGAGCCTCTGACTCTCGATGCGAAGGTTGGTAGTACGAGTTGAACCCTGATTTCTGGTCATTACTTGCTAGTAACGCCACAGTTCTCAATTCCAGATGTTAAAGGTTTCATTTTACTGTTTCGTTTTTTTCAGGACGCCTTCGATGCTGACGATACAAGCCAGTCGGCGATGTTCACTCCTTGTGATCCTGACATTAGCCCGTCTTCGGTGCCAAATAATGGCTTGGAACTAGACAACACCCTCTCAATGACATTAACTTCTGGAACCAATGTTGTTGACTCCTCCGGATACGCAGTTTCAGATCTAGAATCGCACTATTCGAGTACTAGAATACCGTTTTCGTCTACATCGACCCAGAGAAATTCTTCAGGAAGTACATACCAACAGGAACCGGGCTCAGAACCTCTGACCCCAGGAACTCCAGATCCGTTTCAGGAATCAAGTCATGCGAATACAGCCAATGCTGATCCGAATTGTGAGAGCACAGGCCCGAGTTTTCCCACAGATGCGTCGATGCAGTCATCTAGGATGAATTCTGAGACGTTCCACATTGTGAGCAGAAGTGATATAGGCGAGGTGAGAAAATGGAAGGGATAAATGAAGCGTACTCATTCCCAGTTTCTTGCAATAGGTACATAAAAAAACTGGGAACCGTTTAAACTGAATTATTTTGAACAAGGGTGGAACTAGAGTTTGTTCGAGGGTTTTTTGTTTGATAAAATTGATTTTCCGAGCTTTTTCAAAACAATATGAAAATAATAATAATGTAGTTCCAGAGGATCTATCAGTAGGCCTTAACAGTCCTGTCGAGAATAGTCCATTTGTATTATCGCACATATTCCAGTGTTATTTTGTTGAGCGAAGCTCTATTTTGCAGCTCAAGGCCGTTTTTTTTGCGTCTAGAACTTTCACGTGGTACCACTATTGCAGCCAAAGTTGGTCAGGTTGTGGTTAACCTGAAGCTAGAAGTCAAGTGAGAGCTCGTCCTCACACACTATCATTGCCATGGCATGGGATCGAATACACGATCTGATGATTTCAAAGTGAACGCCTTACCACTATGCTAAGTGCCTCTCTATTTCGCCGAAATGTTCTGCAGTGTAAGCAAATTTTGAAAAAAAAAACAGTCCAAAAATACCTTTGAACCATTTTTACCTTTGAACCTTTGAAGGTTTTACCTTTGAACCATTTTGGCGCCCTACCATCTCAAAACTAACATATATTGGTGCAACTGAGCTTTTAGAAAAAAATTAGTAAGGAATTCGAATCAAAACCGCTTTTAGTCGGATTCCTGAGGTCCATTCCCTTTAATCTGCCCCTGATTTTATACAGCGTGTTATTTATCGAACAATGCGTACATACGTTAATTAACAAGCGGTAAAGTTTGTGGAACAGACCAACGAAATGGACGTTTTTGAGAATGTTTGCTCTTAAAACATCCCGTTATTCAGAATTTAGGTTTTTTGGAGTCAATGAACGTAGTGAAGACTATTACATTGGTCGTGATGATTTTTTGTTTTTGTTTCTAGGAAAACTAAAATTGTTCCCGTTTAAACTTGATTTTTCGCGGTTGAACTTTTGATTTCTTTTGAAGTTCAGTTCTTTTCCTTTCCTAAAATGAAGGCAAATTCCACTATCAAACAGCAATCGTTATTCAAGCTCTTTTCTGAATTAGCTTTAAGTTATAGCCTACACCAAAGACACAATGGTAGCAGTTTGCCGTGCAAGTAGCCCAGAATGTTCCGACCGGAATCATAAAATAAAAGCTAAGTAGTTCAAAAAATTTGGTAACGTCACAAAAGATGCACTTGTTGCTGGAACAGTTTATATATTGTAGTAGCTTATTTTTGAGTGTTCAATCACTAATCGTCTCACTTGTAATTTTCGATCCGTTAGGTCAAAACACGGAAAACCTTAGTCATAGTTCCTTCCCTTAATTTTGTGAAGCGGTCGGAATACAAAACTCGATTTTCTTTTTGCTGAAATAAGCGTAATCAGAACAAATTGTTTTAACATCTCGCACAGCAATAGGATCTTTTATTTATATTTAACCATGCCACTAGCATGGTTTTTGTAATTTGGTACTAAATTTCTTGTCTCGTAAACAATTCTCTAATAAAATTCGCACGTGAGATTTCACGTGCTATAGGATAAATTCAAAGTTATTGACATTTCCTGCACGTCTAGTCAAGAAGTTACGCCTGTGCTTGAGCTTACAAAAGATCTGGGTTCGATTCCGGCAGGGAGTAGTTTTTAAAATTCAATTTTCGGAGTATTGTTTATCTGCTCGTTTTTATCGAGTTACTTTCCAAAGTTTGTACTTTATTCTGATTTGAACAATTTTTACTATACCTGAAATTCAATTTAATTTTTTTGCAACTTGTAATTCCATCTTGTGATTAAAGATAGTTTTGGTATATGAATCGAAATATCCATGAACGTAGTGAAGAAGTTTATATAGACCGATTTGATACGCTTTGATGATGGCAAGCATTTACACTCGCGAGCAGCGTAGTGGTTAAGTACGAACCTTCTTTTTTTGTAACCTAAGCCGCAAATAAAAGTGTTCACTTATTTGGTGGCATTTTTTGCTATAATCACGATCTGTAGCATTGGAAAAATTATAGCATCTGTTCTCGGCTTTATTTGTGGCTAGTGGTTGTAATTCATTAAGCTTCCGTGGCTCAGTGGTTAGTGCGTGATACTGATAATCTCTAGGTCGCGATCGAAAGGAGATCGAATCCGAGACGTAGCCGAGTTTTTACTAATTCGCGACTTATTTCTACTTTTTATTATTGCTTTTTATAGAGCTGCTTTATGTCGTGTTCTTGCTAGTATTTGCGAAGCGAAGCTTCGCATTTGTGTTAAATATTTGAAGCAGACTTGACGAAAGTTTTCAAGACCAGCAGACACTCATAATTTCCATGTCCGAGGCTGGATTCAAGCTATTATGAATTTTTTTGAAGCTATTTCAATTTTTTCCGTACTCGTTCTGCCATTTCGCCTCTCAGTAAAGTTTGCTAATTTCAACACTTCATTGCACTTTAAAGAGCTGCTTCATGTCGTGTTCTAGCTAGTGTTTGCGAAGCACTTAATTATTTGAATATTTGAAGCAGACTTGACGAAGATTTTCAGGACCAGCAGACACATAATTTCCATGTCCGAGGCTCGATTCTAGCAAATATGATTAATTTTTTGAAGCTATTTTATTCTTTTCCGTATTCTTTTTGTCGTTTTGCCTTTCAGTAAAATTTGTTAATTTCAACACTAGCTATTGTGTTCTGAAAACATGCTTTCCTCAAATTGAACTCCTCTCGAGATCAAAGTTTTTCTTTGATGTTTTTTTTTGTTTTCAATTTTTTCAGCTCAGTGGCTTTCGTCTAGCATCCGTGCTGTTTCTGTGGGGACTATTCTCATGCGCGAAGGACCGAAAGGGCGAAAAACTGGTGTGCGAAAGACCGAAAACTAAAATAGCTGAAAGTCAATTTTTAAAAAGAATCAATTGCCATTCAATTAAAATGAAGCAATATTTGCTTCTTTCATAACGAAACCCTTAAAATCTAAAATTTGTTTCAATTCGGCGGGGGTCAGTGACAATTTGAAAATTTTGCATATTTCTGCCGTTTTTATATTCGGCCAATATCAATATTAAGTCCCTGGAAATGTTTACTTTTTTTCCAAATTTTAGGTTACTGAAATCTGATTGGCTGATTTTTATTTTCGCGCATTCGGTCCTTTGCGTATGAGGGATTCCACCGTTTCTGTTGTATCGCAAGTGGTACGAAGCTATTCGCCTATATTTAAGAAATGATTCTTTCATTCAAGTTTAAATAATTTTTCAGCTCTTTGTTTGGGTGAGTAAAGAACACCTATTTCGATAACCTTGCCATTCCATTGATAGACCTCTAATGTAGTCTTTTCATAGAATTTAAGATTAACTTACACAACTGCGACTGCTATTTCTCTGTTTCTGAATCTTTTCTTATATATGCAGTTACGATAACTAAAAATGTGTTTTTTTTTCTTAAAAGTTTTAATTGAATCGTGAAGCATAATGACGTTCATTGTAATTTTAGACTCGAAGTGAGACTGGCGTTGGTAACAGAACTAGAAGTGATGCGTTCAGCATGGAGACTGAAATTCTCACGCGATCGGAAGATGGTGGGATTGGGGGAGGGGGACTGAAGCAGGGCTACAAGTGGCAGTACCAGATAAAGTTCAGAACTAAGCTCACTGCACACACAGCCTTCGAGAGACAAGATAACCAGTACCCAGCCTCAGTCACAGCAATCGCCATTCATCCGTGAGAAAACCGGATAAAGTTTTTTTTTCGTAAAACAGCTAGTAACAAGAGTGAGGTTGGAAAAGAAGTTTTTTGGCGGGATCAACTAGCTGTAATAAACCGTCAATTTTTTAAGAGTAACGAACGTATTGAAGGTCTTTTTGATTTTTCGTTCCTTTTTTCCAGGAAAAGTCTCACTGTTCACTCTCAAATTCGATTTTTCGCTGTTTGACTTTTGTTTTTGCAATTTTCCATATAATATCATGGAAGAAAATATATAGCGAACCATATAATTGTCCAGCATAAGAAAAAAGTTATTAGGAGTCGATGAACGTAGTTCAGATTCTTATATAGATCGCGAAAAATTTAGTTTTTTTTTTCAGGAAAAAGTTGGTTCATGCTCAAACTCGGTTTTTCGCGGTGTGAATTCTGATTTTTTTGAAGCTCACTTTATTTCCTTTTCCCCGTAGATAACTTTTCTAACAAATTTGCAAGAAATTGAGCTTGCTTTTTTATAGAACCCTATATTGATTAGCCTCCTTCCCATTTGGTCTGGAGGTAAAGCAGATGCCTTGGATTTCTTTGGTCTGGGATTTGAGTCCCGACCGGACCTTGTTTTTTTTGCAGTATATATGAATTTGAAATTTTTTCCGGGAAAAAAATTCATTGTCGGTGGTCCATTGCTATCTGCTTGTCTGGTCGGCTTAGTTTGCACATCACGGATTTTTCTTGTATTGTTAGCACTCTTCCCTGTTGCATATTTTTCTTTTTTTTTACTTGAAAGTTTCATTCGGATTACTTTTCGGGCTTTATGCTGTATCGGATTCGTCACCTTTTTTGTGTCGAAGGGCAAAAATTGGTTGTTTATAATTAATTCAGTTCGGTTGTGGTGCAAAAGTTCAAAGTCTTAATTGGTCAAAGTTTTTTATGACGAAAGGTTACAATTTCTTATAGCTTTTTTCTGTTTTCGGCTCAACGGTCGTCTACCCACTTATTGTCCGCCGCTTGATAGACAGTGAAAGTGTATTTAATGCTGGTATCTGTGTTACCGACTGTTTTTCTGTAATTGAATTTTCCTTTATTCGGTTTGTCTCTGTTTGCTTGCTTGCAATGCTCTGCTTGGGTTGTATCGCATGTGATGCGAAGCTCCACTTCATGTATGTGTCAGATCTTTCCGGTAATTGTTGAAATCACCTGTGAGAGAATCATGATATTTGTGATAATAATGATGTTTACCCTATTGTGTGTAGTGACCATTCCAAACTGTATGTGGGAGATAGCAGAGGCAGAGTGCTGCAGTGGCTGGTGTGTGACAGTGCACCTGGGAAGGCGCCAGTCGACAACTGGATGAGGGATGAAGGTAGTAGTCAATGCATGCACTGCTCAGTCCCCTTCTCATTCACGGAGAGACGGCACCATTGTAGAAACTGTGGGAAACTATTCTGTGCCAAGTAAGATATTTGATATATACTTTTCTTAAATTGCAAGTATCATTTCAAGATTAGAACTTTTAATCAGCCAAAAAACGAACATTTTTTGTTTGGAAATTTTAAAATTCTTTGTATTATTGAAAAAAAGGTGAAGAAAGTGTAAGATGACATCTGATTGTTCTCATCTCAGTTTAAAAGAAGGCTCGTGGATAAAATGGAGAAAAAAATGTGCGCTGAAATCTCAACAAAGCTCAAATTCATTTTTTAGCGTTAAGGAACGAAGTGAGTTTCACGTTTAGATAATCTGTGATTTTTTTTTTGAGCAAAAGACAAATTTATGACTTCTTAAGTTTGTCCAAAATGGTTTGCTCTTCTTTTTGGTTTTGGCGGCTTTGACTTGGCATGGCGAAATTGTGATTGGCTCAATTAATGCAAAAATCTTCTTTGGTTTACATTTTTTTTTACGAGAGAAGATTTACCTGAAAAGTATTGTGCATGACGCGGTGGCGTGCGCAGAAATTTTCTGGGGGATGGGGGCATTTTTTCGAAAAAATTCGAAAAGTTTGCGGACCTTTTTTTTTAGGTCGACCAATTTATTTTTCCGAGCTCTCCAAAAATACTATAAGGACCCTATTTCGTCAGTTTTTGGGCACTTTTTGGAAAACAACATAACAAAAATGAAAGCTCGACTTCAGAAATTTATAACTCAATATATCTGGCAATTTTTTGAAATGCATTATTTATGCATAATGTAGCTTTATGCTTTGCGATTTGTTACATGCAAACTTAGTGTGGATGCCTTCAGTTTGTTATATTCTAATTTATTACATGCAAAATTGAGTCTATTTGTATTTGGTGCCACTTTTGCTGAATGGCATTGGCAAGTTATTAGCATATTTAGCTGCTTTATAATGTTTATCGGTTATTAGGCTTGATTGGATAGTGAGTGAGACTTAAAATTTTTTGATTTGGTAGGTCGCAGAATCGAATCCTGCACGTAGCCGAGGTTTTGCTTATTCGAGGCTTACTTCTACTTTTTCTTATTTAACTTGCTAGAGCTGCTTTTTAGTCGTGTTCTCGCAAGTGTTTGCGAAGCGCAGCTTCGCATCTGTGTATTTTTCTGCTTATGTTTTTGTCGGCTTCGTTGCCACATCTTAGATTTTTGTTGCCTTATGCAGTTTTCTTTGTAGTTACTTGTTTTCAATTGCTCGTGCAATTTGTAATTCTTCTAGCCTTGACTTGGTATATTTTCTTTTTTTGTTTTTTTTTCGTTGAAAATTTTTCGGCCTGAATGATTTCGGCTGATATTTTATCGGCCCACTCACTTAATTTTGGGTCCATCGAGGGAACCATAAAATTTGTATGCTTTCCTACGGATCGCACAAAACGTTGAAAATTTCACAATAGAATTTATTGTTCAGAGTTATTCATGGCGGTTTTATTCTCGCTCGATAATTGCTCTTGAATTTTCAAAAAGTGCAGTTGAAAGTGTTTCCAGACGTGTTTTTTTGCTAAAAGAACATCATTCCAGACAACGTTTTGAAATTTTTAAGTTGTGTTCAATTCGATTTTTTTCCGTTTTCTTTGGACTTTTTTTCTGTCTGCTACCTTGCAATGCTATTTTTGTGGTAGTGTCGCATGTGATGCGAAGCTCTTTGTTTCATGAAAAAGTTTGTCAATCTTTCAAAATTGTTGAAACTGTAAGAGCTTCTGTGGTACATTTTTTCTCCGAATATTGAAAAACCCGATCATTTTGTTTTTGGTTTTACTTGAGTTCTTTGGTATTTTAATCTGTTTGTTGGCTATTTTTTTTGAATCAGCTGTAACGTGATTAATTTTTTGATGGTCAATGAAATTAGTTGATTGTTTTTTTTTTGTTTTTTTTAGGAAAGATTTATTGACACCAATTTTGATTTTTTGCAGATTGACTTTTGATTTCTTTCTAAGTTCAAATCAAACAATTGCTAACAAGAAGAAAATTACGCTCTTCAATTACGAAAGTTGAAATGGTGCAAAAAACGTGAACGACTTCCAGTTTTAAAAAATATGTCTAAATAGATTTCCCAGCCAAATAAAAAATTACTTATTTATCCAGTGTTTCTGAAAATAGGTTGATTTATTGATCAGTTGTTCTTGAATTTCAAAGAGAGTATAGATTTTTTGAATTTGTAGTAATTTTTTTCGGTTTCACTGCATACATTGATACGTTTACAGCTGTCTGTCGGCTCCGTCTTCTTAACACTTAGAAATTTCATATTCATGCCCAAGGCTTAAAATGAAAGGAAAAAACTTGTATTTTTTTAGGTAAATATTATAATCAGTTCATTAACATTTGCAACTGTTTTAAATAAACTAAGTTATGTTGTGTGTTACTTAAAACGGAGATAAATCATGCCATTTCTGAGTAGGCCTTTAGACCCTCTAATGTATGATTTTATATTTCACCTTTTTTTGTTCGTTCTATTTTTGCAAATATGTAGAATTTATGCACTAGATTTCATAATAATTTGAAACCCAACTAACTACATCATTCATGTTTCTAATATTTTTTGGGCAGCATTTAGTATCCCTTATGGGATCATTAGCTGTCCCCTCTTTGATACTGATGTATTTATGCGCAATATGATATGAATTTTCTAGTAACATTGAGAAATTAATTCTTTCTTTTTTAAGCGTGATATTACAAAATTTATCGCAAACGGAGCGTATTTTACATTGCGAGGCTACTGTTGTCAACATAAATTGAACATCTTTGTCCGTATACAGTTTCCACTTCGAAATTTATTATAGGTTAGCTATACCGGCTCCGTTTAAGTACATTCCATTCTGCCTGTTTTTATGACAGCATATGTGCGTAGCTAGGCTCTGAAATGTGATGGTTTTTTTCCAGTATTTAGAAATTAGTGTCAGCTAGTAATTGGCTCCTGATGATGCCAGTTATTTTTGTTTGATAATAAGGCTTCGTCAAATCAGCGATAGAAGCTTTTTGCGATAGTTTCGTATTTTATCTGTCTATGTTTGCAAAGTGAAGCCATTGTCTTCAAAATTGAGTTTTGGGCCGCAATACCTAGATTAAAATCAAATGATTTTTCTGCAGATTTAATACTAGTAAGGAATCTGTTACAGATAACACACTTAGGCACTAAAACAGATAATACATGGGTTTTATACATCTAAAGAAAAATGACGATGAGGTGTATAAAAGGGGTTAATTTGTTCAAAAACAAATTTCGCAGCTGTATAAAAGTCCCCAGAACATGTCTAAACTAGATTGTAATTGATAAATACCTTTTTTTTGAAAACAATCAAATCCAATATGTTTTCTGAATGGTTTATATTTGAGAATACGGATTTCGCTTGTGTAAAAAAAGTGCAGAATCTGTTTGAATTGATGTAGTAAATTTTAGAGGAGAAAATAGTTGATAGTTTTGAGAAAAAAAACGGTTTCATACTACGGCAAAATACTATTATTTTTTGTACTGCTCGGTCGATGGAGTCAGATTTTGGAATCAAAATTAAGTTACGTAACAATGCAAGTGTTGCATAAAAACCAATTTTTGGGCCTATTTAGGATATATTTGCGTGAAATCTCGAACCGGAGTGACCTTCATAGAAGAAAAACTCCTTGTTACGAATTTTCTAACGTTTCTTCACATTTTACGGAACATGAGAGCCCTTCACGCCCAATTTCACCAGAAACAGACGTTATTGTTCTATCTGAGCAAAGTTTCCCTCAAAGAAGTTTCAGAATGCATTCATAAATTACTCAACAAAGTTTTATCAGGGCTTGATAGCATTCGCAATGTCCTAATTAAGGTTTCAAGCATGCGAATAGCACCAGTTCTCACTGAGTTTTATTCGAGTTAATTCCTGTTTGATTTATTAAACAGGTGTTATGAAAACGTTTTTTTTTTTCCAGATGAGATCTGTTTTTTTTTTTTTTTTTTTGAGACGCTTTTTCGAAAAATTCGCTTTCCCAAAAAACTACCCGTCAGATTCTCATAAAAGTGGTACCAATGGATTCAGTAGCGTTTCACCTACGTGCCTGCATGAAATGTAGGGCAGTTTTTACCCTACCCCACCCCCTACGGTCTTAGAAAAGCTTCACAACTCGGTACTTTTTTCACTTTTTGCCCATTTTTTCGGAAATTTTCGATTTCCTCAAAAACTACCCGTCCAGATTTGGGATTAAGGGTTTAATCGATAGACCAGGTTGTAGGAAACTCCCCTGCCCAAGCGGCTGGTCCTTAATTTGTCTCGGGGAAGAGCTGTACACTTAGGAAAAGTTTTTTTAAAAGTTTTTTGGCATTGGAACAAAGATTCAATATACTTATTGTGTGTATTTTTTAGACAATGGAATCCGCTATGCTTACGTTTTCTCACTTTTTTTGCGTATGAAGGGCGCTATCGACTTGAGAAACCTGAAATTTTAAAACAATTTTAAAATAATCAATATTAAAATAATCAAACAGGTCTCTCCAGCTTTCAGCTGGGCCCCTAGTTTAGATATTAGTTACTACCGTCTGATATCCATTTTAATTTCCCTGAGTAAGGCTTATGAATAGTTAATATACAATAGGGTGTTTAACTACTTAGAAAATAGTTTACGAGTGACTATACGTCAGGTGTTTGGATTTCGTTCAAGAATGTTTTGTTGTAAAGAATTGATGCTATCAGCCGAAGTAACTGAATGTTTGAGATGATAATAAAAAAATAAGGAAAATAGTTTCTTTCCTGACCCGAAAAAGCGTTTGATTGCATAGGTTATGAAGTTCTGCTGAAAAAACTAGTCCCCTCAGCTGGTTTGAGCGCTATCTTAGTACACATAGAAAAATGTTTGAAATACTAAATATTACTCACTCCTGAAGTTATTGTTCCGACTTTCGAAGCAGGTCACGGAATATTTGTGCTCGGGATGGTTTTTTTTCAGACAAATTTCGACTCTTTCACTAGCCATTTTTGACGAATTTTTTTTGTATCGTTTGAAAGGTATTTTTGTCCTGAGCTCAAATTTTAAAAGATTGGCATTTAGGCCAATTTGAGACAATTAACACGCGATTTATTTCGCGTTATTAGCGATCAAGCGGAGATTTAACGAGCAAGCGGCGAGAATGGGTTGAAGCAAGCTATTTGCCTTAATTACTGCGATCACTTTGTACCTCATATGGTTTGATTTGTTTTAAAAATCATCTCAAATTTAAAAAAAAATCTTTTTTTTTTGAAAAATTCCTCAATTGTTATAAAGCGAACACTGTTTAATAGAACTTATAATGCAGTCGGAACATTCAGGGGTTTGCTCTGATACGTGCAGTCTTTTTTGACTTATGATGCACCACAAGGTTCGACATTAGGTCCGCTGCTATTCCTGATATTAATTCAGTTTATCAACTATTTGCCCTCTGCATGCAGCAGCACGCAAATTGTTCTAATTGCATTAGATACAATTGAATAAATTATCAGCTCCATTATCTGCAGCTTATCTAAGGTTAATACTGGTCCTAGATATCTGGTTATCTGCAAAAGAAATTATTTTGAAGCTAGATAAAACAGTCAGATCAATAAAGTTTGAGCGTGTCTAACGAAAGAATTTTTTTCACGTTTCAGCTATATCGTATATTGCAATGGTTAAGATTTTTTTTAATTTTCCAGTTTAAATTCAGTGTTTATTTCATCAAGTTTGAAATTAGCAACCCAATAGTAGGATATTGTCAGGGTTTTTGCAAGTTTTGCGATTCTGGCCTCCATATATGAATAACCAAATCCTTTTAGTTTACGAGATAGGCAACTTTCCAGATTTTTCAAAAATTTCTAGAAAATTTAATTAAGAAAAATGTCTGTTTTTTAAATTCTGACCCTGTAGTTGGGTGCTGTCAGGGTACTCTCAGGGTTTGCGAATCTTGCCTTCAATTCTCATTTCTCAAATCTTTGTAGTTTTCGAGATATGACGTTTTATATGATTTTTTCAAAAATTTTTCAAAAACGTAGATTTTAAAAATTTCCAAAACATTGAAGGTTTCAATCCTATTGTTGGATATTGTGAGGGTACTCTCAAGAGTTGCGAATCTTGCCTCTGATTATGGCTGCTCAAATCCTTGTAGTTTTCGAGATATGACGTTTTTTTATGGTTTTCTCCGAATTTTTCAAAAAAACTTAAATGTAAAAAATTCCAAAAGTTTGTAGATCTCAATCCTGTTATTGGAATCTGTGAGGGTACTATCAGGGGGCTGCAAATCTTGCCTCTGAATATGGTTGCACAAATTTTTCGTAGTTTTTGAGATATGACGTTTTTTTAAGTTTTTTTTTTCAAAAATTTTCAGAAAAATTAGGTATAAAAAAATTTCGCAAAACTTGAAATTATAATTTCTGCAGTGAGGCTCTGTCAGGGTACTCTCAGGATTCGTGAGTGTTCCCTCCCAATTTGACTGCTCAAATCTTTGTAGTTTTCCAGATATGATGTTTTTTGTGATTTTTTCAAAAAAAAATTTTCATGAAAATTAATTTTTTTTGTAAGTTTGAATTTCCTAACCTGTAGTTGGGGGCTGTCAGAGTAATCTCAGGGGTTGCAAATTCGGCCTCCAATTAAGAATGCCCAAATCATTTTCTTTAAAGATACGACGATTTTTGTGATTTTTAATTGGAAATTTTCAGAAAACTCAAATTACACAATAATTCGTTCAAGTGAAATTCCCAACCCTGTAGTTGTGTACTTTCAAAGATTGCGAATATTGCCATTAAAAAAGGCCACTCAAATTTTGGTAGTTTTCGAGATCTGAATACTTCTTTCAGAAAACTTACGGTGACGTTTCTCAAAATTTGAATTTCCCAATTTTTGCAAAGTTTTTTATTCACGTTTTTTATACAAATTTTGAAGAACCATAAAACTTTGTGAAGTTTTATATAAGTTCTTCGAAAAACTTAAAATTAACTAAGAAACGTCACATCTGGGAAACTGAACGCAATTGAGCAGTCGCATTTGGACGCAAGATTTGCAACTCCTGAGAGTAATCTTACAGTAACCAAAGTTTTATGGTTCTTCAAAATTTGTATAAAATTTGAATAAAAAATTTGAATAAAAAACTTTACAAAAATTGTAATTACGAACCCTGTAATTGTGTGCTGTCAGAGTACACTCAAAGAATAGTTTTTTGAGTTGTTGAAAATTCGAAGCAGCGGAGGTGCGTTACACTCTAGTTTTATATTATTTTCTTTAGTTTTATTTACACTTGCGAAGCGAGTGTAATAGTATGAACCTTATTTTTGTTCCAATATAAATCGCAAATATTGGTGCGGCTCTTTTATGGTGCGGCACCCCAATAAAGGTGGGGCACCTTTACAGCTTTTTTGAAAGCATGTACTTTGACTTTCAAGTAGTAATACGTTAACACAGTTGATTCTTTTTTAATTCATTAACTGAACCGAAAAAAGTGAATTATTTCAAACATAACAAAAATGAAAACTCGATTTCAGAAATTTTCCAACTCCATATATCTCGCACTTTTTGAAATGCACAATTTGCATAATGTTGCTTTATGCTTTGCGATTTGTTATAAGCAAACTTAGTGTGGATGCCTTCAGTTTGTTATATTCCAAATTATTACATGCAAAGTTGAGCTTATTTGTGTTTGGAGCCCATTTTGCTGAATCGCTTTGGCAAGTTATTAGCATATTTAGCTGCTTTATTCGTGACTACTATTTGTCGGTTGTTAGGCTTGAGTGGATAGTGAGTGAGACTCAAAATATCTTGATTGCTGTAGGTCGCAGATTCAAATCCTACGCGTAGCCGAGTTTTTGATAATTCGAGGCTTACTTTTACATTTTCTTATTTCACTTGATAGAGCTGCTTTTTGGTCGTGTTATCGCAAGTGTTGCGAAGAGCAGCTTATTCTCTGTGTTAATGTTTTTTTTTCGAAGTACATATAGCTGTGTTCGAATCTATTGCACAAGGCACAAGACAAGGTAGGTTATACTTAAAGCAGACCAACTGATCTCGATATCTAGTGTCTCCAAATTGCCAAGCATTTTAAGAGTCGATAAACGTAGTGAATGTAGTTGGGCTACTGTTATGAGGAAAATGGTGATCATAAAGTATCATCAAAATTTAGAAAGCTTCAACGTGGCACATGTTTTTTAAATCAATATTCGAAAATTTAAAAAAAAACAGGCAATCGTTTTAGTTGCAACTGTGTAGTACCGAACAAAAAGTAAATGGTGTTCGGGCGAAATTGGATGTCGTAAAGTAGTACCAAGTTGGACTCTTTGGATGGCAAAGGGTTGGATTCTCAATAGGAGAGCTTCCCCCAACCGCCTCCTCTGATCCAGTTGTTTCAATTAGCTTTATCAAAAAGATTCAAAGAGCCCTAGTGAGAGGTAATTCTTTTCTACGAAATTCAAACCCGAAAAAAATATATTTCGAAAATTCGATATTTTGTTTCGGCATCCTTGAGTACCTCAAGACTTGCTTATTATGGCTTCTCCATGTGGTTTGTTTTGCTACTTTGCGTAGTCATAAAATAGTTTTAATTGTGGTGTGTTCAGATGCAGTAATTATCAGACGATCATTCCTCAAAAGAGAATCACTACTAATGTGAGAGTGTGTGTGAACTGCTACACCGCCCTGACTCACTCTCTCTCAACTCCTTTGCACACCCAAACTGGCAACGGAGGAGGAGAAAACATCACATCGTCTTTACCTTCTTAGCCCTACTCTGTGCCCGATATTCTGTAAAACTAGAAAAAGTGCAACCGACAATAATTACCATAACTCATCAGTTGCCAAGAAAAACTTATCACACTCATTAGAAGTACGTCAAAAAAACGGCAAAGTAGAAGTGCGCTTAGGAGGACAAAAAGCGGCGAAGCAGAAACTTACTATTGAAATTCTTCTGCTCTAAAACATCAAAACTGCAACAAACGAAAGTCCCATCTCTGAAAGAGTGTTGAATTGTTGAAAATTTGTTTAAATATATACTGCAATAGTCTTTCTAGCTTTCAATTTTTTTGTGATTGAAGTCATGCGAAGTGTTTTTTTTTTAAATACATCTACAAGTTCAGAAGTTATTTTATTTGAAGTTGATTGCTTAATAGGATTTTGAATACGTGGTTAACCATTTTCATCTTAGATAAATAGCTTCGATTCTTCATTAGTTTCTGTTCGCATCTATTTTTTTCTGAGCTAAACCACAAAGAAACCAGTGTTTATTTTGATATATTCTGAAAAATAGTATTGTAAATTTCAAGTAGTGTAGATATAAAATGTATCGTAATTTTTGCTATTTTATGTCAATTCCATCAGTTAAAATTATTTATGGGAACTAATAAATGCTATTGCATTCAATTTTAGGTGCTGAAATATTTTGAATATAAATTGTAACGACTAGATAATAGACGTAAAATTATCGAAAGTTTCTTGATCGTTTGTGAGTCCTAGTCACTCGAACGTAAACTCCAGAATTTTTGCTAAAGAGTTTTAAATTATTTTTTGGTAATTTGAATGCAAAAAATTGAGTTAGGTTGCAATGCACATTACGCAGGATTAGATTAAATTTTTTGCAGCTAATCTGTCTTGTGTCTTGGTAGATGTAATGTGATTTGTTGAACCATTCCAAGCCAAAAGATTGGGATATTCGAAACAAACTTTGCAACAACAGAATTTTCCTCAAATCTCATGTAATCTTATTTATTATTTGCCATGCAATATATGATCATGATAGTGCTAAATTTTTTTCATATTAATAAAAATTTCTATTTCTGTAATTTATTTAATTTCACAAAGAAACTCTTCTCAAACATTTTCAAATCAAAAATTGAGTGTACCATAAACCAGAACCCAAACTAAGAAGATAAGAAAAGCTAACTTTTAAAGATTTTGACGAGCAATTGAAAATTAGTTATGAGTCAGTACTCAAGTGTTTCCACAAGCAAGCGATTGTGTTATCTACGTGTTAGCTTTTAAACATAAGTCGGACATTTTTGTGGTAAATTAAAAATTGAATGAAATTGTCTTGTTGCTCCGACTTTTGAAGAAAACGGAAGATTTATGATTGGTGTGGTTTTTTTTATTCAGTCAATTTTCGGCGATGGAAATAATAGTTTTTAACAAAAAAAATTTATGCAACATTGAGGATATCGACTCCCTGAAATCAAATTTAAAGCAATAATTTACCTCGGATCTTTTTTACAAAGTTTTCAGGGTTTGAAAGTTGCCAATTTGGACATGCTCTGGATTATTTTATGCGCACTTTGAAGATTTTATCCATAATCCTGAAAGCGTAACGCTCATTATTTATGCGTGGCGAATTATCCCGCACAAAAAATCGTTCCAAATTAAGTTGAGGCTAGCTAATTGGTTGCACTAATTTCGTACGAATCAAATTTATACGCTTGATCTTTGCTTTTGTCCAGATTTAAAAGTTTTTGTTCCGACTTTCGTAATGAAAGTAACGGATTATTTGTGCTCGGGGTGGGTTTTTTCTTCAGTCAAATTTTTACAAGCCATTTTTGACGGATGTTTTTTTTATATCATTCGACAGCTATTGCTGTCCTGAGCTTATATTTGAAATGATATTTCACCTGTGATCTTTTTTCGTAATGTTATGGGGGTTTGAAGATTGCCATTTTGGGGCAATTAACGAGCGATATATTTCGCGCTATTAACGCGTAAGCGGAGATTTAATCCGTCTTAGAAAATGCTCCAAATTGGTTCAAGGATGCCTTTATGCCATAGTTGATTTGTTAATAGGAGCGAAATCTATCACTTTGTACTTTATATGGCGCGTGGGGGGATTATTTTCACAAAAAAATCTCGAATTTAAAAAAAAAGAAACTCAGTTTTTTTATTAGAATTAATTTTTTCAAATTATTACTGCTACATAGGCCTTAAAAGGCTGTCGAAAAACTCAGGGCTTTGCCCTGATACGAGCAGTCTTGTTCAATATTTACTTTTATCCTATTCGATATAGATTAAGGGGCAGTCGGAAACTTAGGGCTTTGCCCTGATATACAAGTAGCCTTACTATTTAAGCAGTGGATTTTAAGTGTAAAAAGAACGAAGTGCAGTGACTTTCACTCAGATAGATTTTGAATAATTTTTGTTGGTTTTTTCTTTCAGAAATAGGTCTTAGATTGATCTAGTAACTACAGAAAAGCATCATACATATTTTTGATTCTTTTTGCTCTTTTTGACTTTTGCTCTTTTTGATTTAAACTCAAGTTCATTGCTAAAAAGTAGACAATTTGCGCTCTCCAATAACGAAAGCGGTAATGAAATGGTGTGAAAAAATCTAACAGATTTCTAGTTTCGAAAGAGCATTTTAATTTGAGCTTTTCCTGCGTCATAAAGAGTTTACACATCGACCCAATTTGTTTAAAATGTGTTAATATTATCAAAAAATTTCATTTATAAATTGTTTTTGCAATTCAAATTGCTCCGATCTGATATGTTTTTTTTTCGAAACTCGAAAAGTGTTAAATTTTCAAAAATGTTCAATCATCTTCTTAGCGAAAAAAGTCAACCTAAAAGATTGATCATATTCGTTTTCATGAATGTATTTGGCTTCCGTTTTGGCGGTGTGGACTCTCAGTTTCTAGTTGATAAATGTACGGGTACTGTCATCGCATCATAGAAACTGCGTAAATATCAACGTGCCCTAATGCCACAATTAATACCGTCAAAAACAATCGGTCATGTCGGCACTAACCTAGCATACTTGCGTGTCAAGGATCTCTTTGAAGACACTTTTATTGATCGTGTCAATATCGTTTTGACCAGGACAACGTTGTTTGCGCTCGTATTAAAATTGTGATGATTGGACTCGTGTTTTGTTCTACAGACGTGGAAATGGGTCGAGGAAACTTGGATGAACTCGTTTCAAACTTCTCAGTTGTTTTTTTTTTTCAAAAAGGATCTTTTTTGATCCAGTTTTCTTAATTTAGATCAAATGGATGAAAAAACAACAAATCATGAAAATTTTAAGAACTATATATATTTCAAAATGTGCAGGTTGAAATTCTTTAAATAAATGCACCTCGGTTACTTTGAGTCCATGAAAATTTTCTAACACTCTTTTTAATACGTTTTCCAAATGAATTATTGGAAAAGTTAATCAAAGTTGGAAAAAGCTCTTTAGCGCGAGAAAATCTTGAAAAGTAACACTTTAAAAGTTTTTTTTTGTTTTTTTTCTAAGTAAAATTTTTGACTTCGCTTCTGACGTGTACTTTGTAGAAATATTTTGAAATCAATACCTTTTGAATCTATTATTTCGATTGGCACCAAAAACACCACGCAATTTTGAAAACAAAAAGTAACAGTAGAACGGCTACAATTGTTTCATTTTTGCAGATATTTAACAAAATCGATATTTAACAAAATCGAACAAAAGATAAAAACTAAAACGAAGCTCCGAGTCTTCTTCAGGCCGTGCTGATTTGTTTTTTGTTTTTTTTTTTTCAGGAAAAATGAGAAATTTTGTTCGGGCTCAAATTTATTTTTATTTAGCAGTTTTCACTCTTCTTAGATTCAGTCCATATCTTTCTTAAAAAGAAGACAGACATCACCAAGAACAAGCAAAACTGTAAAAATCCCAAAAACGTGATCGGACGTCTGATTTTAAAAATGGATTTTGATTTTCAGTTTTCCTACGAATTAAAAATTTACCTATTGAATCAGTTTTTTAAAACTGGGTTGCAGTTTTTTAAAATTGGGTTAGTTTTTTAAAAGTGTCAGTCACTAAATGGAATTCAAAAAGCTTCAAGCTCGTTTTGTTGAAACACCGAATTTTAAAAGTTGACTTTTCGACAAAAAGGGTTTTCCTTTTCCTTGCGTTCATTGACTCTTTTTAAAGTGTCTATTGGCTGTTCTCAGAACTTCGGAAGTTTTGCGCAGAATCATTCAAATGAAATGTGTACATCACAACCTACAGAAATAAACTCGAAATCACCGAAACTGCCCGCTAAACTTATGTTTCTCTCTAGCAGATGGACCGCCTGGAGAAAAACCAGAACTTGGCTCCGAAAAAAAAACAGGGCCGAGCCCCTCCGTGCTGGTTAATGCTCTCTGCTTTCAAGCGTGAGTACAGAGCTTAAAAGTTTCACCAGACAGCTCACTGCAATCACCAGTGACTAGCTAGCTACACCAACAATCAATTCTCTTCAGTTACCTTGAGTCCATTGTCTTTTTTCAACTCTCTGTTGCATATGTTTTTAAATTGAATCATGGAAAATGTTCATTAAATTTGAAAACTGATGCAAAGAAGTCGTTGTTTCTCCCACGAGGAAAGAACTTCTTGCTGTGTTCGAATTGAAAATCATATAATAATCCTTCCTTTTGCGGTCAAAAACTTACAAGAGCTAGTGAAATGTTTCAATAGTACAAACCAATTTGACCGAACAATTTTACCCAACTTACAAGCAAATAGGACAAAAAAGCGTATAGGGCGTTTAAAAAAGTAAATCGTAGCTCTTAAATTTAAATGTAAAGCTGTAGTTTGCGCTTCCTAAGTGAGAGGAAATCATGAAATGTTACAAAATTGTACAAGTTTATTTTTTGTTTTTGTTTAAATTTTTTGACTGTGTTTCCGACAGAAATTGTAGTTAACTCACTACAGCATTTTAAAAATAAGGTTTTCAATTATGATTATACATCCCATCTTTTATTTCGGTTCGCACCAAAAACACCACGCAACTTTGAAAACAAAAAGTTACAGTGGAACGGCTACATTTGTTTAGTTTTTGTGGGTTTTTATTGAAATCTATTCGCACCAAATATATGCACGCTAATTTTTAATTAAATTGAAGATAAATTTTATGAATCTTGAAGTTCTTAGTAATTCTTATATGATGAATTTTCTCTTATATTTGCAATTTTGAATATGCAATTTTGTTTTTCTTAAAAATGGACAAGCGTAGTTCGGGCTCTTCAGAAATTTGGTTTTTGTTTTTACTTTCAGAAAATTTGAGAAAATTGTTGCGTCTCAAGTTTATTGTTTGCAGTGTCCTTTTTCAGTTTTTTAGGTTCAGTTCATTTCATTTTTTAAAAGAACGGCAAACACCACCATTGCACGGCCAAAGTGTAAAAGTCACAAGAACTTCCAAAATGGACTTTAAGGATCAGATATATCAACAAGGTCATTTTGTTGAGACATTGAAATTAAACAATTTTGTTTTTGATTTTTCAACAGTACGTATTCACCGATGCTTCTAAGTGCGCCATGGCAGCTTGCATATACATCTGTATTTCGAACCAAGACCATAAACAATCATCAATTATGATTGGAAGAACCAGTGTCGCACCACTTAACCAAGAAAGCATACCCAAGCTCGAACTGAAAGCTGCCGTGTTGGCGCACGTCTTTGCAAATTTACAAACGAAGAATCTCGACTAACTTTCAACGCCATTCACTACTGGACGGATAGTACGACAATAGTTTCATGGATTAACAATCAGGAAAAGCAGAAATAACACTGTTAAAATAGAATCAACAAAATTCTGTCCGTTTCTGAAGCCCAACAGTGGCATCATTTACCCGGTAAACAGAACCCGGCCGATCACGCTACAAGATGTACTAGCTTCAGGACGCCGAACAATTTTGGTTGCAACCACCAGAATTTCTACTCTTACCAAAATCTGAATGGCCTCATCCAAAACTGCAGGTTAACGCAGTTACTCAACCGGTTTTCACAACTACAGATGAGGAGAGAAATACTGCAATAAAAGTCGACAGTGCAACCAACGCTATGGTGAAACGCGAAAACTTTTATACTAGCGCAAAAAGTGAACCAATCCTTGAAGTCTTGAGATTTTCCGATTGGTTTTGTCTACTCCGCGCAACTGCTCGTGTTGTACAGTTCAAGGACATTCAGCAAAAACGAAAACGCGATTTAAGAATAGACGACCGGGAGATGGCGAAAACTTTTCTCTACGGGCAATCACAACACGCTACTTACACCGATACTATTAAACGTTTAACTACTCACAAAGCATTAGACCACAAAGATGCTTTACTGCCATACTCACCATTTATGGATGGTAATCTTATTCGTGCGCGAGGACGATTGAGACATTCACCAATGCCAGATTCAACTAAGTACCTTATTATTCTGTATGCAAAGGAACCTTCAATTCAAAATATGATCAAAAACGCACATTATAAATGCATGCCCCTCGGCACCGGATTTGTATGACACTACTTGCAACAAAGCTTCATAATTTTGGGTCTCAGAAAAGCCTTGAGACGCATTCGCCACCACTGTTTCTTGTGCCGGCCGCCGCTCTCAAGGAAAAAAATTTAAACCCTCTCATGGCTGATCCACCTGCACAGCGCTTCGATGGCCCGGTAACTAATCCATATCCCTTCAAGAACGTTGGACTTGACTACATTGGTCCATTCTACATTGCTAAAAGTGATACCACCGAAAAGAACTAAATTTGTCTCTTTACTTGTTTAACAACGCTTGCAATCCACCTGAAAACTAGCGACAATCTGACAACTGAAAGTTTCTTGACAGCGATTCTAGATTCATGGCACGACGTCGTTCTCCTAAACCAATTCTTTCGGATAACGCAGCATACTTTGTCGCCGCACGTAAACAAATCAAGAAACAACCCTTAAATATCAACAAAGACGAAATAGCAACTAAGCTTCAGCTGAAGTCAATTGACTGGCGTCTTAACCCACCATCTGCTCTTCATTTCAGTGGGGTGTGGGAACGCCTCGTTTCGATCATCAAACGTTTTTTTTTGAATCGAGAATCGGACAGACTTTCCAGGGATCTTTTTTCAATTTTTGTAGTAGAATGCGAAGGCCTCATCAACTCAAGACCCATGCAAGTGGCGATATTAATAATACCTTACCACTTACACCTAACCACTTCCTACTTGGGAGGCCATTCATTTACGCTCCCGCAGCTTCATTCTACGGCCAAACAAATACCAACAAACTAAGCAACAAATCCTGGAAGCTAACCAAGGACCGACTAGACAGCGTCTGGAAGCGACTACTGAAAGAATACGCTCCAACCTCGACCAGACGAACCAAGTGGAACCAAACAGAGGAAGTCATAGAAAAACATGACCTCATAAACCTGATGGCATTGCGCACTTGTGCGTAATCAAAACAGCGTTAGGAACACTTACTAGGCGCGCGGTGAAACTAGCTTTAGTAGAACCAAAACCGGATTTTTTTTTAGACGTCACTTGCAATTGTAATACCAAGCCTTAAACCATCTGGTCTCCGTAACTTATGCCCTCTCCGAGGACATTTATGATATGAATAATCTTTCTCGTGAATTACTGGAAAAAGCGGTAAATTCCAGTAAATAACTAATAAATTATTGGGTGCGAATATAATTTTGGATGATATAATAAATGACGACTTCTGACAAGTCAATGAAGTTAATTTAAGACACATATGAACAAATAGTCCTAAATACTGTTTGTTACTCTTTGCTTTTAAGCGTGAGTACAGAGCTTAAAACATTCGCCAGACAGCTTGCTGCAATCACCAGTGACCACCTAGCTAGAAACCTCGGCAACCAGCACAGAAATTCCACTCCAAATGACTCGGTTCTGCACCCCTTGAAACAAAAGCAGCTGGGGAGAGCTGAATGGAAATCTAAAGCACTGCTTTGCAGTCAAAATAAAGAAAAGGGAACCTGTAGTTAGCTCCCTTGAAACAACCGCGGTCTGAAACCTTGACATCGCTCTTTTAGGGTATGAATTACCGTGGATGCGATGTGGAAGGATTAAAAACGAACATGCTACAAACTTAATTGGAGAGGCTAAATTGGAGAGGCCCAATCCATTTTGATTATCTACACGGACAATAAATATGCATGAGAAAAGACTAGAAACGAGATGGCCGTCACCACAGCCATAGATGCTTTTGTCCCCCTAATTGCCTTCTTAGAGAGAATCCGAGTATGCTAGATCATGTTTCTTCGAAGAAGAAAAGGAAGCTGTCCGAATTGTGATACTCAGAATCGTATCTCAGAGTCTCGGTCAAGTCTCCATCGACAGCTAGTCTCAAGCGTCAGTGCTGGAGAACATTATGCCAGACACTGAAATTGGTGGAAACCCATTCATGTTGGAAGCCCAGGCAACGATTTTTAACAAAAACAGAAGCCACGACTCTTAACGAGAAAGCACCACAAAGCCATTTAAAAAAACGGCAAAGCGGGGATTATGAGAAACAATTAAATCCCCCATCATCTCATCAGCAGACAAATGTCTAAGCAGAATCTATCCAACATCAGGTTGACTTGACAACTCGCAAAAAAAACTCTGAAAAAATGCTACTCGCAAGTTCTTAACGAGAGGCTAACTCACAAAAAGACACAGGAAAATTGTGTTTTCTTTTGATCGAAAGTTGAAATAAAAAAGCAGGTAATTATATGAGCCTTTGATGCATCGAATTTTGTTCGATATACTATGTTATTACGGATCGAAAGAGCTTCGAGCTGCAAAATTATATCACTGTTTTGATAGTTTTAAGGAGTTTCTGATAAGTTTTGCTGCAATTGTTGGAATTTAGGACATTTATTTAATTTTTCTTATTTAATTTTTCTCCGGATTTTAACCAAACCAGACATTTTTTGATGATTATTTCCTTTCTTCAGTCTGCTGATTGAATTTTGATACTCTTGGGTGAGCATAACCCATCCCCAACTGCATAACTTGATTCCAGCCTTCGGCCATTTTTTGGCTTCACATTATAGGATTGTAGAACTGATTCCTGATTTGTAGTTTTAACTATTTTTTATTTATAATTCAATAAGTCGTGTTTTATTAGGGCATCCATTGCGAGGCCAAGCTGTACACTGAATAGGCGCAAAATATTGCGTCTGTATATTCCTGGATTCCAGAGATAAATCTATAAACACAAAACGTGAAGAGATTTCACGTACAAAATTTCCGCGGATTTTGGGTACAAATGCCTGTAACTTAAATTTAGTCGGCACATTAATTTCATCGCGGGTTCCGCAACGAGCGAAAATTTCTAGTTGTTCCGGAATCCGTAAAAGTAAGCAGATTCCGCAAATATATGTATGTTCTGCAAATTTATGCGGATTCCGCTTAAAGTTTGCGGATTCCAGGACAACTTAAGGTCACTACACTTATTATCAGCTGTTTGTGGATTCCACAAATTGTTCCGGATTCCGCAAATTTTGTTGTAGATTCCGCAAAATTGCCTGCTTTTCAATCAACTCGTAGCAATACAGTGATTTAGCTATTTGTCCGTGGATTCCAAAACTGCAGAGAAGCTCAAACGAAACTGGCAATATTGCGGTCTCCGCAACATTTCTGTTTTTGGCTTTTTAAAGAATTCGCCTACATTTCACGAAAAGCTTGGCCTCGTAATGGTTGGTGGTAGGGAAACCGTAAAAGAGCAGCTTGGACTCTATCTCTATTCTTCTTGCATAAGAATCAGTTTTAGTGTAACAAAAGGCTTTACAAGTTCAAATAAGATCAACGTGCGTTTGGAATGATCGCCCATTTATATAAAATTAGTTTTTGGAATAATTAGTGTTTGGAATCAACTATGTTTATAATTCAGCTTTATACCCCATGAAATAGCTTGGTTTCCTTTTTTCTAGTATTCAAGATTGGATATATATTATTCTTTTAGTATGTGACGTCGGAAAAATGTTAATTTTTTCAGTATTTGAGATTTAACTGATGAGTACAAGTTGTTGATTAGAACTGTTGCACAGTCTCTCTGAAGACCCACAAAAACAGATTTTACTTAATTATGTAACTTCAAGACGTAATTATATATGGTACCAGTTACCAATTCCCTATACAATTACGGGTTCCGCAACAACTGAACTGTAACGTACCTTTTTTGTATTAGTTGTTTGTGGACTCTTCAAACTGTTCCGGATTCCACAAAAATTGTTGCGTTTTCCGCAAATTCGTCTAATTTTGGAGCAATTTTTAACGTTACAGTGTTATATTTATTTGCGTGTGGAATCCAAAACAACAAAGAAGGAAAAAAAGTAGCAACTTTGCGGTTTCACTTATTTATTATTATTTGGATCATTAAAAACCAAGATAATTTTCACTCTTGCTGCAAATAGAAACGCAGATTGGCGGGCAATTTTTTTTTTTTAGTAGTTGGTTATTACTTGGGTTAGGGAAAAACACATTTGTCAAAACGTCTCAGAGTAAATTGGTTTTCAGTATAATATTCCAAATGTAATTACAATGGCACCACAGAACATTGCAAAAGAAAACTGTTTTATGACTAAGGGTACGGAAACGAAAAATAAAGAGAAGTTATCTTTCCATAATATTATATGTATAATATTTTTTGAACATTATTTAATCAAACTCAAACTAATAGTTTATACAAAATACGAGAACGGAGTGGATAGAATAAGAGTACATTACGCAGCTACTGAGAGTTTGATGATAAGTTCAGAGAAAAAAAAAGAAGATAGCAAAAAAAGAAAAAAACTTTTTTTCCATTTCTATTTAATATTCCTACCAAATATATCCGCAACAAGA
Source organism: Symsagittifera roscoffensis (assembly GCF_963678635.1). Lineage (NCBI taxonomy): Eukaryota > Metazoa > Xenacoelomorpha > Acoela > Convolutidae > Symsagittifera > Symsagittifera roscoffensis. Next base: position 30,100,270 of record NC_087066.1, read on the forward strand.
GCTGAAGCAAGGTCCTTGAGATCGCGCGGTTACTACAACCTAATAATTTGACTCTAGTAATCAGGATAAACTATAGTCTTTGTATAGTCATAACAATTTGACCACGGTTGCAACATGGTATTCAAATAAGGCCAAGCTTTAATCTTACTTTGGCCTGTTCCAAGCACTGTACATTGATGAAGTCACGATTTGAAAAAAAAAACATTTTTTTTTGAAGCACCGCGGCTGAAAAATGTATATTCAGTGTTTATGAAGTTCTACAAATTAGCTAACTGGTAGTCTAGTGACTCTTCGTCTTGGAAATGACCATTTTCCTCATAAAAAATCATCCCTGCAATCCACCTAGAGAAGTGAGGCACACTTGTGAAGAAACTTCCTCCAATATAGCAGTCAAACCATTTCTTGCCAAAAGCGTAATATGTTAGGCCACCAAAGAAACTAGCCACTCCATAAACACATGCTATGGTTATACTCTTTTTAAAAAATTTTCATCTCCAAGCAAAATTACTTACAAAAGCTCCAAGCGAAATTACAAAAAAATAACGTAATTCTACGTTCAAAGTTTTTGTGTTCATTTGTTTCTTGGAAAAATCAATTGCAGCTCTTTTTCTTGGAAGACCCTGTTTTACAAAACTTTCTGCATTGCTGCATTTTTTTTTCATAAATTAAGCTTTTGAAATATTGGTTCGGCCGCTGAAATGAATGTTGAAATGTTTTTTTTTTGCATTTTTTTTGTTTGAAAAACAGAAATTATTTGAATGAATCTTGCCTAATGAAAAGGTCGAAGAAAATAATTCGATAATTTGAGTTTTAAAAAAGAGTCGGGCCTGGTTCGTTTTCAGGAAATTCTCCGAACACGTAAAGAGGTCCCCCACTGTCGCCGTAATAAATATTGTCCACATTACGACCATGCAGCCTCCTTGTATATAATAGATCTGGTCGGTTTCCCGTTAGGAAGTCCCAGCACCTGGGTGCTTTTTGGAACAGCAAAATTTCTTTGAGCTCGTTCGAAACTAAAATGAGCAAAGCTGAATTTTTTCCTTCAACCACTTTTTATAAATTGGAATTCTATAATCGAACATTGATAGCTGAAAAAGATAAAAAGATGGAAAAAGTGTAAAAAACTAAGGACTGAAGTTTCTTGAATTAATTTTGGTTCACAGATTAGGTTGCCTTGAAGTTCTTACTCAATAGATAATGATGTTGATTAGCCAGTCAAGATGGAAGAATAGAAAACTGATTTTCACAACGGAAAACATAAAGAAAAATTAGAGGACTGAAGTTTTTTGAATTAGTTTTATAACACACAATAGATAGTTTTGAAATTCTTAGTAATTAGATATTGATTTGAGTTAGCCAACCAATATTGAAGACTGAGTTTTCATGAAATCCTTTTTCATCACACAATAGATTGTTTTGAAAATCTTAGTCAATAGATATTGATTTTAATCAGCCAATCGAGATTGAAGAAGAGAAAAATGAATTTCACAACGGAAAAGTTGTGTGCAAAATAAAGACTGAAGTTGCTTGAGTTCATTTTAAATAACAAAACAGACATTTTGAATCATTAATAAAAAGATATTGATTTCAACTAGCCAGTCGAGATCAAAAGAGAAAACTGACTTTCACAACAGAAAAAAGTGGAAAAATTATGGACTGAAGTTTCATATCACAAAAAAACTGTTTTGAAATTCTCAGTAAATTGAAATTGATTTGAATACGCCATTCCAGGTACAAAAGTATAAAACTGATATTCGCATCAAAAAAACTAGAAAAATTTAGTTCTGAAGTTTCTTTCTTAAATTTGTTTTTCATCCCGAAAAAAAATGTTTTGAAATATTAGTAAATAGATAATAGTTTTAATCAGCCAGTTGAGATTGAAGAAGAAAAAAAAAATTCACAGTGGAAAGAACAAAAAAAAACAAAAAAAAACTGTTTTGAAATTCTCAGTAAATTGAAATTGATTTGAATACGCCATTCCAGGTACAAGAGTATAAAACTGATATTCGCATCAAAAAAACTAAAAAAAATTTAGTTCTGAAGTTTCTTTCTTAAATTTGTGAATTTTTTTTTTTCATATCACAAAAAAAACTGTTTTGAAATTCTCAGTAAATTGAAATTGATTTGAATACGCCATTCCAGGTACAAGAGTATAAAACTGATATTCGCATCAAAAAAACTAGAAAAATTTAGTTCTGAAGTTTCTTTCTTAAATTTGTTTTTCATCCCGAAAAAAAATGTTTTGAAATATTAGTAAATAGATAATAGTTTTAATCAGCCAGTTGAGATTGAAGAAGAGAAAAAAAAATTCACAGTGGAAAGGGTGTGGAAAAATAAAAACTGATGTTTCTTGAGTTCTTTTTAGATTACCAAACAAATTGATTTGAAATTCTTAGTAAATAGATTTTGGTCTAATTCAGCCAGTCAAGATGGAAGAATAGAAAATGACGCTTACAACAGCTACACTTCTGAAAGTGTAGAAAATTTAAATATTGAATTTTTTGAGTTTGTTTTATATCACAAAATGGACAGTTTTGAAATTCTTAGTAATTAGATATTGATTATTTAAGCCAGATTAAAAAGTAACAAAAGAAATTTATGTCTCTCTTATAATATGTTTTGTCATAAAAACTTGCGAGGTCGAAAAAAACTGTTCTGTTTGCACAAGATCCGGCTATTTATCTTTAATCTCAAAGAATGATTTTTTATTCTACCTTAAAATTGAACTTAAATCAAAATGCTTGCAAAAAAAATTCAGCGTTTTGGTTGAACTAGCTACTTTTTTTTGTCTAAAGGCGCGTTATTAGACCCTAAGATACCATAATTTTAATATTTGAGGAAGGGGCAAAGAAACGCGGTATGCCATTTCTTTTACCGAAACCTTCTACCCAAAAATAAGTTTTACGGCCTCTTTTTTGGTAAGGTTGCTTGCTTTCAGAAATTTGCTAGCAGCAGAATCTTTGACAAAATAAGGATCTTTAAGATGTTTTGGGAGTGTTCGCTTAACATAAAACTCCCTCCCCCTCCATTTTAAAATCCATTTCGAAAAAGTTTTAAATCCACTCTTGATCGTACATAAAATTCCAAATTACTTCTAAATTGTTACTCATGAACTATCTCTATTTCAGCCAAATAAATCGCGAGAAGTGTTCGCTTCATTTTTGAATTCTTAATGTGGGGAAAAATTCTGTTAATTTACTCTGAGTGGCAAAAAAAGAAAAGCCCAAAAACTTTTTGATAATTTGATATTAAACATTAAGGTATCTTGAGCAAAATGCAAAAGTTACACCGCTTTCTCTTGACATCGAGTTATAGATATTGATTTTTTTGTTATAAATAAAACGAATAATTGATAATTTATATATTATAATTGATGAAATATTTTATAAGCGCTTGTACCTCAGTTTACTTCCAAGATAATTCTCAAAAAATCATTTAAAGACCTTTCTGGTCGACACTCATCGAAAGTTGTGGAGAACTGGAAGAAAAAACATGAGTAATTAGAAGTTTTGTAATTGTTTTGTCTAGGATTCTGTGCGTTTACAGTAGAAAAAGACAGTGTAACCTGAGGCTTTTTAATTTTTAAACTCATCTATTGTTTCACTTAAGTTGACAAAATACTGGACAAAACATGTGCAAACAATTATGGTTATTGAATTTTCCTCCTCAGTCCTCCGAAGCTTTCGATGAGTGTCGGCTAGAAAAGTCTTAAAATCATTTTTTTGTAATTATTTTGAAAGGAAACTGTCGCATTTATTTCGTGAACGCGGTTTCCAAATTCAACGCATTGCAAACTCTTACTTGGAGCCCAATGTGTGTTGGAATGGGTACTTCCCGTTCCACAGAAGCCGAGAATAGTGCAGTCGGTGACATAGAAAGGACAAGGAGGTAAAATTTGGTGAGAAGCGAACGTGTGGTTGCGCACTTTGAGAATGGCGACATCGTTTGTCATACGCCATATTTTGTTGGTTCTGAAATAAAGCTGTTTGTTCAAGTAATTTGACAACTGATCTCAAGAAAAAGTTCCTGCAAGAAGGGCCCATGCTGCAGCGCATGTAGCTCAAAAAGTTGATACTTCTGGCAAAATAATATGGGCAGGTAACAGGTAAAAGACAAGTAAAAAATGGATATTTTAGTAATACAGGTAAAAGATTAAGAACGAAAAATATATCTTCGAGTTTATTTAATGCGCTTCTAGAGCGGAGCCTTCAAAGTTAGCTACCCGAAGTGTTCATGAAAAACTCACATCCCGCACTGACAAACTTGAGGTTGAAATCGATTTAAATACATTTTTATAGAGATAAATTTTGTATAGAAATCGAGGTTTGATAGCCCCTTCAGGTATGTATATCGATTTAGAATGGAATAAATGGATTTTTGTGGAAGAAAAAAGTTAATCTTATTGCATAAATAATGCGTTTAAATCGAATTAAATGGACTTTTGCAAGGTTGTTAAACTCATCAAAATCTCAATAAAACTGATTTAACATAATTTTTTGTTTAGAAGCTTGATCAAAATTTCTACGCAAGAAAATTTGAAGGAGAACCACAGAGAGCAAAAGTGACTTGAGGAGATTTTTCACCCCAAATTTTTTGTGTTTAAGGGATTCTCTTTCAAATTGCGCTATACTAAGTGTTTCTGCGGTTATGAGAAGTACAACTCAAATGTCGTTTTTATTATCACTGTTCTTGGCCCAATTTTGTTTGGAAAGTTCCATATGATTTTAAAAAAATCATTTTTGGTACAAAAAGTTTAGATATTAGTACTTCATGACTTATTTTCAGGCAAAGTATCAAAACAAAAAATCAATTGAAAAGCTTATAATAAAAAACTTATGTATTTTTTCACTCGTTGATAATCTGTATATTTTGTGTATAAAATGGATATAGAAAAAAGTCCATATATTATGTGTATAAAATAATCTGTATAGTATGTGTTTAAGTTTGTTAAAATTGTTTAAGTTTAAAATTGTTTAAGTCATTTAAAATTGTTGACAAAAAAGTATTTAAATCAATTTAGAACCGATTGAAACAGATTGTTAAGCTACATTTGTGTTTAAGCTAAATCGACTTTTTAAGGTTTCTGCTACATTATCTATATAAAATCGATTGTAATTATTTCTTGTTAGTATGGGATGGTGCTTGCTTAGACGCATAATTTTGTTAAAACTTCGTAAAGTAAAAAGTCAGACAAAAATATTCAAACGATTTTTTGAGTTTTTCTATTGTCATTGAACCTTTCAAGTATCAATTTACTGTAGCACGAAAAAAGCTCCACTATAGAAACAAACTTTTTACACCACAAGTATTTGATGCTATAATTTTTTCAATTACTAAATTAACAGAAGTTGTGCGTACCTTTTTCCTGGCTTAGGATGATTTTTGCGTTCAATTTTCACATCACATTCAATTCTCTCATTCAAATGCTGTTTATTCGCGACTTAGGCTGCAATGAAAAACATATTGATTGTGTTGAATGTCGAGATTAACAATTGGATTTTAACTTTTAAAACTAATTCAGGATTCGATCTAGAGATAAAATTAGTTTTGTGCTCAACAATTGCAAAAACAAGGCTAATCAGAAGTTCTAGAAGCTATTTGCTAAAATCAATTGAATTGGACAAAAAAAGCACAAAAAACCACCAAAAATGACAAAGAGAACATTACACGCCAAGCAATCACTAACCAAGATTTTAAAAAAGTGCAGGCAAAAAAAACACAAGTAACTTTACCTTGAATTGGCAAACAAGGTGGATTAATACTAATGAAGTCAATAGTGAAAAAAGAGAAGGCAGAACAAATATTGGCTTGTACTGTTGCAAGAAAATGAAGCGAAAAGGAAAGGTTTTTGAGCAGGTGGTACGTGTGATGAACAATGAGCTCAGAAACTTTAAAACTTTAAAGACTGTTCAATAGTTAAAACATAAATTCCACTCTTAATTAGTTTTAATCTGCACAATAACCTCATCAAAAAATTTTAAAAAATACTTCATTGCAAATGAATAAAAAAATTTTCAAAGATTTTTTAAAATTCTTTTTGAAAACAAAAAATTTTTTGAGAAAATACAAATTTCTGACGTTTGCGAAACTTTCATCAAAGATAGCGATGCTTCGCAGGAGAGTGTAGAAATTAAATACAATCACGTAAAAAATTTTGTAACGTTTTTAACAACAGCAAAACATGTTAAGTATTAACGCAACTCAGAATGAAAACCCCAACAAAAATCCAAATTCGACTCACGAACTGCCAAAACTGCAAATTTCCAACTCAAAAAAAAGTTTTTTTTGAAACAAAAGTATTTCTTTTTCGCTCTCTTAGTACATTATTTTTCACAACACTAACTTAATTTCACAACATTAACTTAATTTTTTCGCTCTCTATGGCAATTAACTTCACAACACTCCTCTCTGAAGACTGAAGTTTTTTCTAGTAATTTTGATTCCTGTAAATTCAGTAAAAAATTAAATGAAAATTTGTTTTGATAGTGTGAGCTTCCAGCCGAATTTTTTTCCAGCACAATTAAAAAAGGATGAGCGTAGATTGATTCTGCTAACTTAGTGCAAAATATCTGGGGACGGTTAGTTAAACATAAAACAAAATTAGTTAAGAGTAAAAGAAACTTGGAGAGTGTTTTGAAGAGTCTTCCGTGGTTTAAACTGGATCAATGATCAGACACACAAAATTTATCAATGCTGCTAAAATTACATTCCAAGGCTCTTCAGCAACCAGCGCGTACCAAAACTGAAATGTGTAACAATTTCAAACTTTAAATTGTAATGCAAATGAAATGTTTCATTTCAGAAAGCTGGTGAAAATGAGATTGGAAACAAAGGTCACTTGAAGCTTATCGTAACCAAATAATTTAGATGGCAAAACGAACATGGCATGCAACATCACAAGTATCCACGGAACGGAGGGCATGCCCAATGAATGAGGCGACCGCCTTTTTTCTCCTTCTTTTTCTTCATTATCATCATCTTCTTGTTTTTCTTTTTCTTCTCTCTTTCTCTCTCTCTCTCTCTCTCTCTCTCTATCTCTTTCTCTCTCTTTCTCTCTTTGTCTCTCTCTCTCTCTCTCTCTCTCTCTCTCTCTCTCTCTCTCTTGAGTTTAAGCCAGAGGTAGCTTTCTCATAGAGTAATTTCAGATAAGGTACACCGTCTGTTCGTCACGGTGTTATTTTCGGCCGGATAGACTCGTGAAACTTCTTAGTCTATTACCAATCTTAATCTTACTCTTTTATCTCCTAGTCTCAATAGATCTAGTTTATATTGGTATTTGCGAGTTAGTCTTGGAGTTTGTCCAAAACAGAACAACTGTAGTGTAAGATTTGTTAAAATTGTTCTGGTGCTGAAACTACAAGAAGTTTCAGCACTTGCAAATAATTGTCAGTGTTAGTGATGGAATAAGATCGGTTAGTAAGTAATGTTTTATAGGGATAGTTTTTTAAATATACTAGTCCAGAACTGGTTCCACTCATTCGGGGCTTAGAGATTTTAAGTTTTTAAATGGTTTATCGTAGTGAAGGATGGATGGAGAGATTTCTTTTGTAGTAGTTGGAGCAGTGACTTCGTGAAGAACGGAGAGATGTAGATGTTTGTGTAGAGAAGAGAAGAACAGTTGTCCGGGTTCCAAAGGTGGGGTCTCTTTTGATCCTGGGTCGTCTTGAGTGATTGTGTCGAGATTCTAAATCGATGCAAAGATGTGTCGATTTCGTTAAGCTTAGAGCGAAACTACGTGTAAGATGAAGTTGACCCTTCCGTGTGAAGTGCCAAGTGACTAGGATCGATAGTTGAGATCATCATCGAGGTGGCCATTTGTCTTTTTCAATGGTTTCTTTTGCTGGAATGTCTAGTACATATTTTAACTCCTTTGAGGGTAGTGACTATGGCAACAAACCAATAGATTTGCCATTCCAGAGTCGGAATTTAATCGAGTTTTCATCTCCTTTGCTGCTCGTTCCTTGGGCTCTAAGAACATTTACATCATATTGCGTTTACCTTGCATCATATAGCTTAAGCCTACTCTTATAATTCCTTCGAACCGGGTTAAAGGAAACTTTGAAACGTGTGAAAACAAGTTAGAGTTGTTATCATTTAGATCTGAAACTTGAAATCAAATTATTAAACAATTCTTCGTGGGCGAGTTGTACGAATTGGCAAATAAAGAGAGTGTGAATTGTTGAAGAGTGAATAAATATTAAAAAATGACCTAAGAAATTTCACATAAAAGGGTTTGTTTTCATTTAATTTCTTTGTAATTTTAAGAATTCACTGCCAAGTTCTTAATATACTGCTGTTGTATTGAAAGTTACTGCGTTATTAATTCCTTGTCATTGTTAAATAGAAACTTAAAAGCTTAGAAAAAAGAGTTTACTATTTTTTTATTTGGATTTTTTCTTTTTAGATGAATGATAGGTGAAATCCAAAAAAAGAAAGTGAGAAGTTTATAAAAAAAAATAGTGAGTGTTTTGCTTTATTTTTTGTTGAAATGTAATGCATACTTACGGAGGGCTTTCATCAAGAAACAATCCTTTGGGGAAGTTTGTGCGGGTTGTGTCTGATGATGCGAAAAGTTTCGCAAGCATACGGATGATGTTTTTAATTTGAAGTAGTGGCCAGAGAAGCTCCAGCGCTCTGATGATGTTTAGTTCATCGTTATCCAGTGAGTATTCATGACGTTTGTTTCGGATTAAATTATTCAAGTTATGGTTATATTTAGTGCTATTGATCTATTCTAGTATACAGACTTCAATGGGCTGTATATATTCCCGGGGGACAATTAGTGCGTGAGAGTCAACAACATCAAACGACTTGGTCAGTGTGAAAAATATGTGCATTCGGCGAATGGGATCATTAATACGACGGTTGCCATAGAGATTAGTGTATGTCACGTTCCTTAGGTGTAAGGAAGTAAAAAAATTAGTGCGAAATGGTTAAATTTATTAAAGTATGCCTCATGCTTTAGTATTTTTAGTGCTGTAGCGATGACGTTTTCGAATTTTTTTAGCACTATCTATGTGGAATACTTATTCGGATTTAACTAAGAGTTTTTCTGTTAGTTATGGGTTAACATTAGCGTCTTCCTCATTCGAGGTATCTTCCATGTAGCGTGTTTTTGCCAGATCATAGTTGTTGATGGAGAATCTATTTGCGCGTTGTGCTATGAATCTGTAAATTGTGTTTGGTTAGGTCCGGTTGTGGTGAATTGATTTTCGTGAAGTGCTATCGTTAGGTTGTGGAGTCGGGATTGGCATAATTTGTTGTCTTCGGGGGTGCTGTATGAGGGAATGGCTAATGGGTTAGTAAAGTGATAGTGTGAAGTCCAAGGAAGTGCAAGAACCAGGCTATATTCATCAGACGTTAAAGGTTGGATAGATAGGAAAGGGAAAGGTTGAGGGATCTAATCTGTCGGCTCATCGTGTGTTAAAAAGATGGTTGATTTGAGAGCAAAAATTTGTTGTGTGTGGTTGTTCTACAATCTACAATCTGCTTCTATGTGTCATCAATGCTTGATTGGTGGAGTGCTATATGCGATACTGGGCTTTGTGGGTAACTATGACCTCGAGAAGTGTGTTCTGTTATTGCTATTTTGTTTCTTTAATTTCGTAGTACTAACAAAAAAGGCTGATTATTATGTAGGTGGTATAACTGTGGTGGTGCCATAGGTGTTCAATTTTTATTGTTCTTCGAAGTATCTTATGCGTTTGGTTTTGTAGTTAGTTTCTGATTGAATTCGCTAATTTGAGCGTCAAGGAAAATGTTGTTGATTGAATTAGAAAATATTTCAAAAATCCTGCAAATTTATGCGTGCTACACTTACTTGTGTGTTTACTTGTAAATTTAAAAAACGAACTTCTAGCGTTTCTAGGATGGCTCTACTATATGTTATAAAAGTTGGCTATATTATACGCTACGTTTAGTTTTTTTGGACTCCTCTTCTCCCTATTGAAAGGAATATGCATTACATGCGCAATACATTTATGTGAATTTTTTTTATATATATAGTAGGGTCCTAGAAAAGCCAGGAACTCGTTTTTTATAATTACAAAACTAAAGATATTAATTGGTGAAATATCTTGTTGACGGTATTTTTCACGTTAAGATTTATACAGTCAATACCTTCAATATTAATCTAGTTTTGCCTATTCGATCTAAACCTATCAGGGTTGATGTTTTCAAATGTGGTGGTTTCAATAGAGTATATTTGGTGAAATTGTATCAGTCTTGCGTGAATTTTAGCAACTTGAAATGTGGTGACGTGTCTTCTGTGTACCAAACAATAGCTGCTTGTGCGAGTGGTAGGATTGCATTAGCCTTGGTCATTTTTACAAATTAAGCGTATTTTTTGATACAGAATAGTATCGTTTCTTAAGAAACGTATTAGTTGTTTTTTTTACAATTGGATTTTCCAATAAAAAAACATTGTTTCTTGGTAGCCTTTCTTCTTTGTGTCGACTTTACAATACGAGGAGATATTAATTCCTATGTGTGGTATCTAATTTTTTTAAATCAAGTAAGCCATAAGTTAAACGTCCGTGCGCACCGTGGTACGGGTATTTATAGTCTAATTTAATTTGAACTTGGTATCTTTCAAGTTCTGCTTGATGCGCGGAGTCTGGCAAAACTTGAAATTTTACTAATTTGCGGTTTGTGCATCTAGTTGTGGTTACTTTTAATCGTCGTAGTTCGTTTTTGCAATCTTCAGGATTAAGATGCAAAAGTCTTTCTATGTTGTTTTTGTAAAAGGATTCGTGATCGAGTCTGTATTTATTTCAATTTGAGACGTGTGAGCAATGTACTTTCTTTTCTGGAAACTTTGCTGTGCAAAAATATCCTATTAGGGTTGTAGCTCGTGCTTTTGAGTAAATTGCTGCTACTATATTTCTTGATTCTATATTTTGTGTTTCGGATTCACATTGTGTTACTTGATTTATTGCTAATTTATCTAGTGTTTTTTTTTGTTGGTTTTCATCGAAACGTTTTGATGAGATGTGGCTTCTAAGAGTACAAGGGGGGAAAGTGTTTTAAGGAAAAAAATATTGAAAGATACATGTGTAAGATAAACCTGAATATGGATTGTAGAGTGTTATATATCTAACATCATCGTCTTTTTTGTATATCTATCGTTTTTAAAGAAAAGTTTTTTTTTCGATAAATGGAGGGCGTTCAGATGGAGCTGTAATTTATGGTGGGGCTCGAGGTAGTGGATGATGGACTAAGTTATTTAGTTTTACTGTTTTTTTTCTGTAATTTAAGAGTTAAGTTATCTTGAGTAAGGATTTGTATATTATGTTCTTGTATATCTTTGTGAATGTCGTGTCTGTGTTGTGTTTGGCTTAGTGCCCATTTATGTAGCCTATTACTATCAAGATGTTGGCGAAATAGAGGAGGGCTGCTACAAATGTATTCCAGTCTAATCGTAAAGGTATATTCTTAGAAGTTCTCGCTATCGATCGTTGAGATATGTAGGGAAATTTAGGGGAACGTTGTGGTTGCAATTTGACCTGTTACTGAAGGGATTGATGGTAAGGCTAGCGTTTCTGGTAGGAATAAAGAGATATCGGATGAAATGTCCTTGGTTTCGTTCACAAAGTTTGGTTCGCCTTGGAAGAATGCTTGTGTCATCCAATGTGGAAGACGTTTTGGGGTTTAAAAGGATTTTCACGAATTGGTTCAGAAGTTGATGTTGACCCTATCCTAAATAGTCCAATGGGATATTTGGGGTATTTTGTTGTGAAAGTGTTTGTAGTGATGGGGGAGTACTTTGTATTGTATTGCTAGAAAGACCCAAAGGGGTCGAAGAGGGTGATGAAGGTATATTAAAGCGAACTCTGGGTGTTGCAAAGTTTCTATTTCTTCGGGGATGGATAATTTGTCTATCTATTGTAGATGTTAAATTTTGAATTTGGCTGAGATGTCAACTTTGTTAAGATTTCATTGAAGTGAGGGGTAAAAGTTATATGTTAGTTCGTATTGTGGTTCATTTAGGGGTGCTTGAAGAGTTGCTGGTATCAAAGATTCGGATAATGATGCGCGTCTTTCTTCGAATGATGAAACGTGTAGATGATTGGGGTAGGCTTGTTCGATGTTGGTTTTGTTGGGGGGTCTTGCGATGTTGTGGTTGGTGAGGACTACTTATTTAGATGTTGATTTGCAATTTTGGTTGTTTTGATATGTATATATATATATTTTTTCTTAATTAAACCTATGTTGTCTATATTAATCTTTGAAAAAAAAATATCAGGAGAATTGTTGCTAATGCGAAAGTAATAATTGCCTTTTTTATGCATTTGCAAATTCTTAGGATGAGGGAGACTAGAAAGGAGACAAAAATTACAATGATGTCTTTCTTGTTAAATAAATGTTGTAAATTTATAAGGTTGTTGAAATTTGATGAGGTGGTCAAGAATTTTTGAGAAGTTATAGCAGGTTTTTATGAGAAAGTAGAAAATTACAAAGGGGCTAGAAGTTACCAAAAGGAGAACTGCTAATTCTAGGATGCCAATGATAAAAAACTGCAAAGTTCTCAAATTTTTCAAAAAATAAAAGGAATTTTGAAATGATTTGAAATCTTGAAAAATTGAATTGGCCTGGAGAAAAGCATTCGAGAAGTTATTTGTCTTCCTTGAAATAATTTTATTTTTTTTCGGGTTAGAAGTCTGGTGTGGTCGGACTGTTTATTAATTTTTGACAAGTGAGTTGAGTATAGGATGTTTTTCGTGAACGAAAGTCTGGAGATTTGGGCATGAGCTTCCTAGTTTTGTTTTTGTATATTGAATGGTAAAGGGTTTTTTGAAGATACTTCGATCATAAACCAATTAATCATGTCAGATTTTGTCTTTAGGCTTGTTTAATTTTTCCTTTTTGCGGAAATGCGGGTTGTAATTTGAGACAATTTTGTTGATTTTGGTACTGAGTGATAGGTGAGGATTGTAACATTTATATTATACTTATTTTAGTTATCAAATATGAAGGTATTGCTTAGTTTTGACCTGGAGGTCTTCTAGTTATTTTTCCAGATCTATTTGAAGTTAGCAGTTTGACGGCTAATGAAATTGGTCTCAGAATCCGGTTTCTGAAATTCTACTTTTTCAATATTTTAGGTGGAATAAAAGTTTTATAATCTTTTCATGGTTGACTTCTGAGTCGTGATGAATAGCGTTGTTGTGATTTTTTTTCTGTTTCTGGTGCTAAATTTTTTTTCTAGTGTGCGTTTAATCTTTTGTTTTTGAGGTATTGGGTTTTGGGCATTTTTTGATTTTTTCTTTTCAGTGACTTGTTTTTGATTTGAATCGGTTAATGATTTTATAAATGACTTGTTTGTTGTTTGTCATGTTTTGAGGTTTTTGTCTACAATTTAAGGCTGTAAAGGAGTACAATTGAGTTAATTCGCGAAGGGCATGTTCTTTTGGGTAATATGGTGAAAGATTGCTTCTATTTTGAATATTTCCTTTTTTGTTAGGATCAATAAGTTTATATGTAACATCTGTGGGTTTTTCAATTATTTGGTATGGTCCTTTGAGGATAGGTTATAGTGATTGGTTATACGTTTCTGTATACTTTTGGGATTAGGAATGTGTTCCTATTTTTAAATTAGTAGCAGGTGTAAAACGCAAATTTATTTGGGATTGAAACTTTTGTCTTCGTAATAAGTTTTTTTTTTCTCGGTTTAAAATTCTTACTGTATGCGTTCCAGAGGCTAATTTTAGGATTTGTGGTTGATCAAAACGATCTTTATCGAGGGTATGTAGTGGTAGATTGTAACAAATTGAACCTTTTGTAGATTGACAATAACCTTGTGCGTTTTTTGAGGAGTTCGCTGTGATGATTATTGGTTTTCGGGGTTTTCGATTGAAAACCATTTCATATGGAGACAGTCCTGGAGTTGTTGTTATTTGTGAATTATATGCTAATGGGAACAGCTTTACGTCAGCCGAACAGTCGGTGTATTTGGTATCATTTCCACTGATATTACATCTAAGGTATTCTTGTAGGGAACTGTTCAACCCTTCGACTAAACCATTAGCCCATGGGGCACGAGATGTTCGGGGTTCATGTTCAATATTATAGAGTTGACATTATGTGATGATGTCATTGCTTATGAAATCATTACCCTTATCTGTAAAAAGCTTTTCTGGTAGTTCAAATTTGGCTATCTAGTGTTCATAAAGTGTTGTGTATGCATAATAAGCATTACAATGAGGTACAGGGATGAGCGCTACAGAGTGAGTAAATGCATCAACTATTAGCATTATGTATGGTTTTCTTCCTGAAGAGGGCGATATGGGGCCTTATGTATCAAATGATATCCTGTGTTATAAAGTTTTTCCTTTAAAATCTCGTTTTTCTGCTAAAAGTTTGTGGTATGGATATGGTTTGCTCTATTGACACGTTATTCAATCATTGCTTAAAATTTTTATCGAAATGGGTGTATGTGGAAATTATAAAAGTTTGAATAAAATTTGAGTATGTTTTTTCAGATCCTGCATGTCTTTTTGTTTTTAAGGAATGTGAAATGTGAAATGCTTTCAAGATCATGCTTAATGGTAGAAAAGGTACTTTTGTTTCTGGAGTATGATATTCCTGGAGATCAGTGTTTTCGTTGATTGTTGTAGTGTTAAGATTTCGAAAAAAATCTAGGTAGTGTTTTATTCCATGAGATTGTGATATCTGGTTTTATAGGTTTTGTTTTATGTTTATGTCAGGACTTAAGTCGTCTGATGACGGGGTCAAGATTTTGATATTTTTGTAGTACTTCTAGTGTTATTGATTCTGTGATTGATATGGAGAAGTTTTTAATGTCGTTTTTAGTGTGATTGTTTCTGTGATTGGTGAGAAGATGTTTTGATTTTTGTTTTCTGAGATATGTATATTATTTAGGGGTCTTCTAGATTAAAAAATTTATTTATGGTGAATTTGAAAATTAAATCAGGAGATCCTGGTAAATTTATGCTATCAATTAATTTTTTTTCGATTCAAGGGAATAGGTTTCTTCTATATAACTTTTGCTTATATGAATTTTGTTCTGTATTGTTTTTGATCGATGATGGGTATGGTGTTAGTTTAAATGTAGATTTTCCTAATAAAGCAACTTCGTAATACTTACTTTGGCAATCGAGGTACAATGGAAAATGCTCCAAATTATTTATTTATCTATTGTCGGGATGGATCGGTTCTTGCTGCATACTTGCATTTTAGTCGTGGTGATTGTTCGTCTTTTGGAAGGAAGAATTTTGGTTTTTGCGGTATTTCTATGGTTGTTTACCTTTAAGGTCTTATTAATTCGGGTGGTGTATTTGGACTAAGTGGTAAAGCAAGGTTTTTTCCTGCTGTCCAAACTTTATGTAGGTTTAGAAATTTCGTTAAGATAAGTTGAAATCTATAAACTGTATGATTTGGGTTTGATTTTGGTGCAAATAGAAAAATTATTGGTTTATGATCAGTAAATAAAACTGTTGGATATTTTGATCCAAGGATTGAAAATTCATATTCTGTGAGTGTATATATTATAGCTGTTCCTTCTCTCATAAGTGTAGAGAGTCTAAATTCAACTTGTGTAAAAAATATTGAATTTGCTGAGATTAGGATCATTTTTTGTTCCTCTATGTGATTATAAGAGTGCGGCGCCAACTCCAAAGTTTGAGAAGTCACACATGGCTCAGAATGGCTGATCTGGATATGACATTTTGTTTGATATTTGTTCTGCGAGGAGAGTTTTTATTTCGTCAAAATGTTTTTGATATTTCATTAGTCATTCAAATTTATTTTCTTGTCATTCAAATATTATAAAACGGTTTTGGAGATAATTGCATTTTATAAACATATTTTTAAAAAATTTTAACATTCCAAGCAATTCTTGGATTTCTTTTTTATTGGATGGTGGTAGAAAATTTATTATAGCATCTATTCGTGAATTCAATGGAGTAATTGTACTACCCTCATTAATAAGTCCAATGAATTTAACACGAGTGAGAAAAAAAATGATTCGTATGGGGCTGTTTTCATGCTTCATTTTACTAAAAATTTGATGATACTTTTCTGATAAACTAAACCTTTCTTGTTTTGTTTGTGATTGTATAAAAACATCGTCTAAATATGTGATAACATTTTTACAAAAGATAAGTAATTTGAGAACTTGCTCGAGAAGCTTGAAAAGCCTGCTGGTCCTATGGCAATTCCACAGAAGAGTCTAATCAATTCGTTTTGATGGTTTTCAATAACGAATGGTTTGCGTAAGTCACCGTAATTTTTCTTCTAGTGGCCTTTCATTATTCTAGTCAGCAGTAGTATAAAACCGTCCATTTATTTAAGTGAGTATTACTTGGATTAGTTCTATGAGCCAATTATATTTAGATTCATCATTTAGGGGATTCAGATATCTTGCGTCTAAAACAATTTTTAGCAATTCGCCTTTAGCGAGAATGATAACGGGACATATGAAAATGTTACCTGTTGATTTATTTTTTATTTACTGGTGATATGATTTCATATTCTTCCAAAACGCCGAGTAACCTATTTACTTTATCTTGTAGGTGAATGGGTTTTTTACTTGCTCGTTGCTTTTTGAAAACTGCGTCAGGTTCAAGAGGAAAGTGTAATTGTGAACGAAATTTACCAAAAAAAAATTTGTATATAGCTTAAACCTTTTGTTATTTTAATAATAGTTCTGCTAATTGATCAAATTCTTTTTGATTGATTAGAGATTGTTGAAAATTCAACAATGTGAGAACTTTTTGCTGTTCATTTGTATATTTCGAGATTTGAAATGTAGTTTGAAATAAGGTTTTTGTGTGGAATAGTCTGTGTTTGTTTAGAATCGTCTGTAATTTTATTAATAGATAAATCTTCATTAAGAATAATTGACTGACAAATATTTATAAGCTTCAAAAGGTTATTTACTCTGAATGCTTTTCTTCTTTCGGATAAATTGCTGCATTTGTTTCGAAGTATCCGTAAAGTCCCCGTGGTAGTGTGATTCTATATGGTGGGTTGTTGTATACATCAAGAGATATTATATCTGGATTTGTGTCTCTTGTATACTTAATGAATGAAATTTTTACTCTATAGAACATATGAATTGGTTTGAATTAAAGGTAAGATATTTAGTTTTTGTTTATTTCGATCAATATAATTTTGATCCACTTGACTTATCGTTAAGGTAAATACGTGACCGGATAATGGCTGTTAATGTTTGCGTTGTTGATTAGGTATCGGATAAAACCTTGAGAAACATAGAGGCTGATTATTGAGTCTTTGAAAAAATGTTAGAGATGTATTATTTATTTTTGTTTGTTTGTCTTTTATATGTAATTTGCTATTCAAGAGGTTAACAGTGGAAACATATTTTGTAATAAACGGTATTCCAACAAAATTGTGTTTAGTTTCTCTAAAGTGGAATATTTGTTTACAGGGTTTTTTTTAAAATTTATTTTGTTCCATAGTTGAGGTATAATTTTTCCATAATTTGTAAGACTTTATCCTTGTGATGTGGCTAATTTTTTTGAGGTTTTACAAGTTGAAAATGTGAAAACATTGAATGTAAGGTTCGAATTTCGTTCCATGTTGGAATATTTATAAATTCTGATTCTGCTCCTGAATCAATTAAGAAACCTGTTTTTACCAGTTATGATTGAAAGTTTTTACTCTTTGGACTTTCTAAGAGAATTGGAATTGTCCAGATTTATTCTTTTGGTGGTTATAAATAGCTTGTCGTATTTTGACATTAATTATTCATTTTTGACTTAATATCTATAGCGTGTGGTGTATAATTTACGGTATTTTGGTTATTATTTGGTTCTTCGAGGTTAGAATTTGTTGCATGATTTTGGTAATATTTCGAATGGACTGGTCTTTTGTAACCATTTTCAATGTGAAGGATATTTAATAAAATTAAATTTCCTGTTTCGCTTTTCTCATCTGTAGTTGTAAAATGTATGTACACAATGTAGTTTCACAATGTCGGTTCACGTTTTTCACAATGTAGTTTCACATCTGTAGTATTTTGTTTTGTCAAAACTGGGATGGTCTTGTTGAGAGTTTTCCGTTGACTGCAAATGATTTATTTGTCATTGAGTTTTAGGTGTACTACTTCTGTAGTTTTGATTGCATGAATTTGAACTTTGAGTTTTTTTTCCATGTGGTGATTGAGAACAGTTTCTTCGTCTATTTGTATAGTTGTTATTTCGATTTCTAGAGTTATCTCGGGATCGATTAAAATATTATTCTAATATGGTCTATTGTTAGAGTAATTTCGTGATCTATTATAAGAATAATTTCGATTACTACCGCTTGAATAATTTTAAATTCGATTGTTTGATGAATTTCTTGAACGGTCTTTAGAATAGTATCTGTTTCGAGAGTTTGTTTAAAAAATGTTTCTATTATAGTTTAAGTAATTACTTTTATTTGACTTTGATCTTGAGTAGCTATTGCAATATTCGTTAACTTGACTATTTGATCTACTATATCTGTTTTTGTGAATAATTTTGTGAATCAGAGTCATGAATTTCATCAGATACATGAACTTTGTTAAGTTGAGAAGTTGTTGTCTGGATATTGTTTACATACTGTAGTTTTAAAATTTCTATTTCTTCTAATATTATAGTGATTTCAGATTGTTCTAATTTATCTACTAGCTTTCTAAAGTCTATATAAGCTTCTCGAATTGATGATGGATGTGATGATACCTTTTTTCTTGCAATTTTGCGTAGTTCTGGTGTTACAGTCATCGTTAACATTTCAGTCATTTTCGTATTTTTGTAGTCATGCGTAGTAAAGGAATATGCTTTTCTAACTAAAATTTCGATTTTTATCGCGAGCTGTTTCATTGTTTCGTTGGGGAGTCTATGAGTTTCATCACATAGGGCCCCTTGGTGTTGTTTATTTCTTTCAGAGTCGAACACTTTTGAAAACTCTTGTGTAAACCTTTTCCAGTTTGATTTAATATCTATAGGTAGAACTGAAAACCGTTTTCGAGCTGCACCATCAAGTGTGTTTTGGATTAGAACTGTACGTCCTTAAATCCAATTTTGAGGGAGTGGTGTATTAACTGGTACTGGACCTATGTTTAGAATTAATTCTGCTCTGTGTCTGCGTTTAAATAATCTTCTACTGAGTATTCAGGGTCTGTTCCTATGAATACTATGAGTGGTTTATTTGAAGATATAGTTGACCCATCCTTAAGCATTGGATTCATAGTGATTTGAAGTGATTTTTCCGCGTTTGTTATGTGTGAAACATTTGTATATTGGGTCTTTGTAATTTCATGTTGTTTTAGATAGTATGCTAATGGAATTTCATTTTGCTTTTGATACCCGTGTGTGTTTATAGTGTTTTGTGATTGTATTATATTTTTGTATGATGCTTAATTTCTTCTTCGAGGGAAGCGTTGTCTTGGTTGTCGTGTTTGTTCAGAATGTGTATAAGGTTCAAAGTTATCTGGTTGCTAAATATTATCTGGTTGATCAGTATTCCAGTTGTTATTTCATAGATTATTATAAGTTTATTGATTTTGATTCAAATAATCTTTGTCTTCTGAATAGTGTGGTTGATTTCTTGTAAATTGTTTGTTTGTTAAACTTTTATTTTGTTGAAAAAATAGGAAAGTTTCTACTTTAATTTTTTGTAGTTCGTTTTTTGGTTATTGAAGAAAAGTGAGTAGGGGGGGGGGGGGGGGCTTGTTGTGGTATCTCTTGTTCTTGTGATTGATTTTGACGACGTGTTTTTTTTATTGGTTTGTTTATTTTTGTATTAGTGAAAAAGTCATAATTGTGAGTTGAAAAACTTTTTCTATTTGAAGGCTTTCGCTTGTTCGAGTGTCGTGTTTGGTTAATTGGTCTATATTATTGATAATCCATTTGTGAATTTTTTGGGACAACACATGACTTTACTGTTGATTGAATGGTTGTTTTGAGAATGGAGCATTTTATTGTGTGGTGTTGTAAGTGCAGGATGAATAGAGGAAATGCTTTGTTGTGTTGTTGTAGGCCTTGTTTGAACTTTTTCCTCGTTTATCAAATGTGATGGGGTTTGTATATTTTGTTGTGTACGAATTTTTTTCCCTTAAGGGTTTCTTGTGTGTTTATAAATGCTGAATTTAAACTATTTCCTGTTCTATCGTTGAACATTGTGGTGTTATATGATTATAGGTGTTGAATCAATAGTAAGTGGAGTAACTCTTATGCAATCTTTGTGTACAGATACAGTGGTGATTGCTGCACTTAAAATGTTTTTGGTTATATTAGTAATTAAGGGATTAGACCATTCAGGGTCCCAAATATATTCTATTTGGTCGGCTAATATACTTTCATCGTCTGAAATTTGTGGTCAAAATTTTTTTCTTGATGTTGAAATGAAATCTAAATTGTGAACAAAAATAGTCTATTATGAACTACGCTAGGATTCGTTTTAAGTCATGTTTTACATTTTGTGATGTTTCATTACTTGTGAGGTTTTCACGGATTGTATCTAGGATTTTTGAGAAAAGAAAAATTTCTTGACTTACAGTTGAGTGTCAAGATGTCTGAGGTGATGATTCATTCGGTGATTTTTTTAAAATTCTAGTAGAAAAAGATAACAATAAATAATAGAGAAAACATCGTTTGTCATTTGTGACGACTGATTTTGCTCTTTGAATATTGTGAGGTTGTATATATTTTTTGTATTCTGTGAAAATTTTTTGAGAACTTTAGATCTATATCAACTGTTTGTTTTTGGTGCGATGTTTGATTGGGTGCCTATAAAATTTAAAAGTGAATACTCCTTAACACAATGTGATTTTATAAATGTTTTTTAATAGTGTAAAAGGGACTAATTCTTTTTTTCGAATAAATTTCTAGAAATTAAGAAATTATTATTTAGAAATTATGACTAAAGTGTACTTCTCCGCGACCGTCACCGCTTTGTGGATGTATAACAAAGGGAAGTATGAAGTCATCGTCTAAATTGTCCTCTTATTGCGCCATTTTTGTATCTCAAATTTGTAAATGTGTAATTTTCAGTATGTTTTATTGGTTGATTCCAATTACATAGTCGTAACGGTTTATTTAAATATGATTTTGCATTTCTACGTCTATCATTTGTTGTTGATGGTGATATGGATTCTGAGTCAAAAAAACATTTCCGTTGGTCTTTTGATTTAATTTTTCGAATTGTTTAGGTCCTGAAGATTTTGAATGGTAATTGTGTCTGATTCAGAAACTGCGTTACGTGTTTTTGAAAGTTTTCGTTTTATAATATGTTTTTGTTTTGCTATGATTGTCTTTTTCCGTGTTTTTCTTTTTGATTTATTATTTCCTACTGTTTGTTTATGTGGTGTAATTACAAAATTGTATCTTTAATCGTTAATCAAATGATTGGGTAAAATTACTGTTTGCTTACTGCCTAGATTATCTTTTGACCTAAAGTTTAGGATGATGGATGCAAAATTCGGAGATTAGAGTTTTTATCTCTTAAACTGTTAGTTCTTACGGTGATTGTGTGGTTATCGTAACTTTGGGCGATCATAGATTGTCGAGGTTGACGGGTTGGAGAGAGATTATATCAATTTGTTAGAATGACGTTTACTTTCTCGTGACTAAGTTTTATTCTAAGAAAAATTTATTTCATCTTAGCTGGGGGTTCGAGTTGTTGTCAATGGTTAGAGAATAGTAAATCAATCCACAAGAGATACTATTTTAGAGCTGACTAATATTTTAAGAGTTTTAGATTGGGTCAGCTAAGAGGAGGGGCTCAAGTGGAGGATGAGTCACCGAAGTTCTTCACAGTTTATCTTAATTTTAATGGTTAGTTTTTCTAAAATATGCTATCATACATGGGTTTTTGATAAGGGTTGGAGAGTGAATTGCCGTTTGAGGTCGTTAGATACTTTAATTTAGAAAGGCGAGGAGAACAAAGTTGTTGTGATTGATCCAAGGAAGGTAATGATGACCAGTTAATTTAAGTGAATTAAAATTTCTTAAAGTGAAAATAAAAATCCAAGGAAAGCCTTTATGATCTTTATTTTAGAAAAGTTTAAATAATCAAAAGGCGAAGTTAAGCATTGAGAAGAAAACTTTTTTATGAATAATAGAAGTTTAAGTAGAAGTTATAGATTTAAATTAGTTTAAAGGTTAAAATTTTAAATGATGTTAGTTTTTGGCTAAGTTTGTTTATGTTTTAAGCGATGAAGCGGGGATGGAAAAACAATTGTTTCTCGTGATTTAATTAAATTTATAGAAATTATTTAATGAATTTAATAAAACTAACGTTAAGTTAACTACTAGCTATTTTGGGTTTTTTTATTCAATAAAATTTAATTTTACAAAGGTTTTCAAAATTAAAGTACTGCAGATTTTGAAAGGAACGACTTTTGTACCTTTTTATCAAACGATAATATTATTTAATATTGCTATAAAGCACCAAGTAGGTTTTTTGAGAAGTCAATTTATTCTTCAAATAGAATAATTTTCATGTCAAAAGATGAAAATTCAAGTTTACTGCATAGAGGATTCTGAAGGCATTTACTTTTTGCGGTGTGCGTCGTATTATCAAGTAGTATCTTGGTCCGTCGTTCAATCGATGTTCACGCTGTGATCTTTTTCTTCGTTCAATACCTGGGTTTCCTCGTATTGTTTGAAATATTGCCGTTGATTCATTGAGACGTAGAGACATAATTATTAAATTGTCTATTCGATCTAACATTTTGCAATTGTGCAAATTTGGTATTTTTTTCTAATTCTAAATTGCTAAATGTAAGTTAGTTAGGCTCTTGTTGGAGGATTTTGGTCGCACCAGATGAGTTTCAGCCAGAGGTAGTTTTCTCATAGAGTTATTTCAGATAAGGTATACTGTCTGTTCGCCACGCTATCTTATTTTCGGCCCGATAGGTTCGTGCAACTTCTTTTTCAAGTCTAATACTAATTTTAATCTTTCTCTTATATCTCCTATTTTCAATAGATCTAGTTTATATTGGTATTTGCGAGTTAGTCTTGGAGTTTGGCCAAAACAGAACAACTGTAGTGTAAGATTTATTAAAATTGTTTTGGTAATGAAACTACAAGAAGTTTCAGCACTTGCAAATAATTGTCAGTGTTGGTGATGGAATAAGATTGGTTAGTAAGTAATGTTTTATAGGGATAGTTTTTTAATATAATTGGTTTATAAACACTGGTCCAGAACTGGTTCCACTCTCTCTCTCTCTCTCTCTCTCTCTCTCTCTCTCTCTCTCTCTCTCTCGCTCTCTCTCTCTCTCTCTCTCTTTCTCTCTCTCTCTCTCTCTCTCTCTCTCTCTCTCTGTCTCTATCTCCCTCTCTCTCTCTCTCTCTCTCTCTCTCTCTCTCTATCTCTCTCTCTCTCTCCCCCCTCTCTCCCCCCTCTTTCTCTCTCTCTCTTTCTCTCTCTCTCTCTCTATCTATCTATCTATCTATCTCTCTCTCTCTCAGGCGGTCACCTCATTCATTGGGCATGCTCTCCGTTTCGTAGATACTTGTGATGTGGCCTGCCATTTTCGTCGCGGATCTAAAGTTTCCGCAGAACGGACAAGATTTCACTTTAAGCCGATAGGTTCTTGGGTACGATGTGGGGACTGTTTTGGCGTGACTGCTCGAGTTTCTTCAGTTCTTCTCCGCAGTTCTTCTCGTGGTTATTTCGTCTTCAGTCCAAATTGAAGGTCGAGGTTGCACCCCATTTGTGCAATCCTTAGTGACTGTACTGTGTTTCGACTCTCAGGTTTTGATAGCCCTGCGGCTGATTTGCAAAGTTTGGCACAAACTGTGCAGTTGAGGCTGGTTGTTTCTGTTTTTATATCTCTCTTCGTGTCGCCAGATGAAGGGTTTGAGTGGTAGTTGGCTCTAGTATCTTCCCATATTGTGAAATGACCCAGCTTCTTTTTCTTCTTCTTTATATGAATCAAGCTAATGGAAAAGTGCATTAGCAAATTTTTTCTGATGCAAAAAAAATGTTCTTTCTTCTTCGTCTTCTTTTTCTTTTGCTTCTACGTCTTATGTTTCGTTTTCTTCTGCTTCTGCTTTTGATTTTTATTCTTATTCTTCTTCTTCTTCTTCTCCTTCTACTTCTTATTTTTCTTCTTTGCTTCTACTTCTTGTTTTTCTTTTTCTTCTCCTTCTACTTCTTAGTTTCCTTCTTCATCTTCTTCTGCTTCTACTTTTTTATATAAATTGAAGTACTACATTCTTGATATTTATCAAATGCTTACAAGAAATCCAATATTGATTACAAAAAAAAAATAATTTTATAAAATGGAGATGACTGTAATTGGAACGAAGCTCTAACTATTTAATCTGACCATTCTTTTGCGATTAGCTGACCATTAAACAACTGAAAGTATTGATATTTTTTTATCGTTTCAAACGTAACGTTAATTATCAAATTTTAAAAAACGACAACTCACGAGAATTCGGGTTCCATATATCCAATATCAACTTCAATTTTCAGTTTTGTCCCATGTATGTTTGTGAAGTCACCAGATCTCACCACAATATCTGATGCTAAAACGCCAAGTTTTTATCAGGGCTCATTCTGAACCCCAATGTGTCCGGCTGTTTCATTTTTAGCAAGAAGTTATCGAACGCACACAACGCCTCTTAAGTTTTAGTAAAAAAGACAAAACTTGACCAAAATAGTTTTTATTCTTGCTTATCAACGTTTAGTGTCGATAGAGAAAGTGGCGAAGTGTTTTGAAAAAGTTGGGTGATTTTCGCAGAAAATCAAAGATCAATCTTAAACCCCAAACACCCGGCTGAAACTTTTCAAATTAGCATAGGATTATTTGTCAAAAGTAGCATAGGATTATAATTTCCAAAATCTCTCATTTGACACTGTCCCGAAATAAATTTTTGGCTGACCAGGTCTGATATTTGCCCAAAGACGGCCTAAGTTCTCGTGAGGCGAAAGCTTTCTCCTAAGCGACAAAAGAATTTAATGCATGCCTCAATTATTACATCGCGACAGTTAGTACATCTTCCGTGCCTAGGCGGTTTAATATGAGCTTTCAATTGGCTATCAGAATGCCGCACAGCGCATTACAAGACAAAAGGCGGGTCTAAGATTTTCTCGAGGGGGTAGCGGATTTTTTTTAGGTCGACCAAAGCACTAAAAAGACAGTTTTGGCCAAAATTTCTGCGCTGCCAAAATGTCAGCCAAAAAAGGATATCTCAAAATAACAAAATGGGGT
The DNA here is from genome assembly GCF_963678635.1 of Symsagittifera roscoffensis. Classification (NCBI taxonomy): domain Eukaryota; kingdom Metazoa; phylum Xenacoelomorpha; order Acoela; family Convolutidae; genus Symsagittifera; species Symsagittifera roscoffensis. The sequence continues at coordinate 30,125,441 of NC_087066.1, forward strand.
GACCACCGTTCCCAGGGAACTTTCTGTGCAAGATCTTAAATTATTTTTTTTTCTTGCACAATTTGATTCTCAGATCTGAAATTCTTCTACTTCTATTCTTCTTCTTCTTCTTCTTCTTCTTCTTCTTCTTTTTCTTCTTCTTTATATGAATCAAGCTAATGGAAAAGTGCTTCAGTAAAGTTTTTCTGATACAAAAAAATGTTCTTTCTTTCTTCTTCTTCTTCTTTTTCATCTTCTTTTTCTTCTGCTTCTGCTTCATTTTTGTTCTCCTGCTTCTTCTTCTTCTTCTTCTTCTTCTTCTTCTTCTGCTTCTACTTCTTATGTTTCGCCTTATTCTGCTTCTTCTTCTTATTTTTTTCTTCTGCTGCCACTTCTTAATTTTCTTCTTAGTCTTCTGCTTCTACTTTTTTATATGATTTCAAGTACTACATTTTTAATTTTCATCGAATGTTTACAAGAAATCCAATTTGTTAAAAAGGAGATGATTGTGATTGGAATGAAGCTCTATCTATTTAATCTGACCTTTTTTGGTCAGATTAGGTGACTGTTTTACAACTGAATTTATTGGTTTTCTTATCGTTTCAAAGGTAACGATTATTATCAAACTTTAAAAAAACGATAACTCAAAAAAACTCTGGTTCCATGAATCCAACATCAACTTCAATTGACAGTTTTTTCCCATCTATGTTATTGAATTCACCAAATCTCGCCAAAAATTTTGATGCTAATTTGCCAGGTTTTTATCAGGGCTCATTCTGAACACCAATGTATCTGGCTGTTTTGTTTTTAGAAAAAAGTTATCAAACGCAAACAACGCCTCTAAGTTTATGCTAAAAACACAAAACTTGTCAAAAGTAGTTTTTATTCATATTTATCAACAATTAGTGTCAATAGAGAAAAGTGGCGAAGTGTTTTGAAAAATTTGGGTGATTTTCGCAGAAAATCAAAGATCAACCTTAAAACCCAAACACCCGGCTGAAACTCTTCAAACTACACGCAGTTTTTGTCAGAGTTGTCAAAAGTAGCAAAGGATTCCGTTTGCCAAAATCTCTCGTTTGACACTGTCCCGAAAAGGGAGTTCTCAATATAACAAAAATGGGATGACCACCTTACCCAGGAAACTTTCTGTGCAAGATCTGAAGTTCTTTATTTCTTGCATAAGTTGTTTCTCAGATCTGAAATTTTGTTTTCAGATCTTGATTAGAATTTGAAAAACTCAGATCCGAAATTTGGATTGGAATTAGGAAACACATTGAAAAACATAATTTCAGATCTAAAATTTGATCTGCAAAACCCTCTGTCGAATTATAATTCATGCGTTTCGAGCAAACCATTGAGTTCTATTTCTCGATGTTTCTGCAATACACAATTATGTTTAGATTAATTAGCAGTAAAAAAACTTCCGAATGTTTCCAAAAACAGTTTTTTTGAACTAAATTTCTCGTCAACTTCGTTAAAGTGTTTTCAAAAATTGTTAAAAAAACCTATCAATTTTTTTAAGTTTAATGCGCTACTTATGCGTCTATAATACTTATCTCATGCTCAAGACAACATTTTTCGGGAGATTCTCCTTTGAGAATTTGATGAGTCTCTGCTAGTAGCTAGCAAAAGCTATCAAATCAAATACTTAAGTATCAAAAACTTCAAAAATTGTGTCAGAAGCATTGATTCTTGAGATCTGCATTAACCAAGAAAAACTAAATTTCAGATCTGAACTAAGATATGAAAAAGATTTTTTCAGATCTAAAATTACAAAGAAAAACAAAAATCCAGTTCCGAAATTAGATCTGAAGTAACCCATTTGTAAAGTATCCAAGTCTTGTTTTAACTTTTCACACTCCATTTCGGATCTGAAATTCATATCTGAAAAAAATTCTTTCAGATCTGAATTAGAACATTTACTAGGATCGGGCCTTTAGATCGGCAGGGGGTCCACCCACACCCCCATAACCCTCTGGTGAACATGACTTCTCTTGGCTTTTAATTGGAGTCGGATAACTTTGAGTATTTTTTCAAATACCTTGCTTTGCACTGACAATATAGAAAGTTAGGTCTTACGAATTGAATTGTACAAGAAAACAGTATATAATCAATTAGCTTCACTCATTTCAGTTAGCTTGACTCACGGCTTTGATTGCGGATTAAACCGTTAACCCTAAAAAGTTGTCATTACTTGAGCATCAAAAAAATTTTCAAAGCGCAAAAATTGGCATTTTTCAAACCCCCAAAAGCGGTTCTTTCAAATTTTTAGCTTTAACTTTTTTCTGCAAATTTTTTTGCTTGTGAGACTACTATTGCTGAAATAAGTTTGAAAAAAAAATACCCAAAGGATCCTGAGCGGATTCAGGGGGAGGAGGCAGCGGTGGACGCCCCTCTTCCTCAGGGTTTTGATACCACTCTCCGACCAAAAGGTCCATATATCTCACATTAACTTCAACTGTCAATTTTGTCCCATCTATACTTGTGAAGTCACAAAATCTCACCACAATATCTGGTGTCAAAATGCCAGTTTCTTGTCAGTGCTCATTCTGAACACCAATGTGTCTGGTTGTTTTGTTTATAGCAAAAAGTTATCGAACGCACACAACGCCTCTTAAGTTTTAGTAAAAAAGACAAAACTTGACCAAAATAGTTTTTATTCTTGCTTATCAACGTTTAGTGTCGATAGAGAAAGTGGCGAAGTGTTTTGAAAAAATTGGGTGATTTTCGCAGAAAATCAAAGATCAATCTTAAACCCCAAACACCCGGCTGAAACTTTTCAAATTAGCATAGGATTATTTGTCAAAAGTAGCATAGGATTATAATTTCCAAAATCTCTCATTTGACACTGTCCCGAAATAAATTTTTGGCTGACCAGGTCTGATATTTGCCCAAAGACGGCCTAAGTTCTCGTGAGGCGGAAGCTTTGTCCTAAGCGACAAAATGAATTCTAACCATACCTCAAATAGTACATCGCGACATTTAGTACACCTTTATTGCCCAGGGGACTCAAGTATGAGCTTTCAATTAGCTATCATATAGCAGTATAGCGTATAACCATACCGGGGGCGGATCTATGATTTTCTCGAGGAGGGTAGCGGACTTTTCTTTTTCTAAGGTCGACCAATTCAGTAAAAAGACCGTTTTGGCCAAGTTTCAGCCAAAATTGGATATCTCAAAATAACACAAAACGATGATCGCCGTACCCAGGGAACTTTCTGTGCAACATCTGAAAGTCTTTATATTTACATAGGTTGATTCTCAGATCTAAATTTTTTTATTTCAGATCTTGATTAGAATTTGACAATTTTAAATCTGAAATTTGGATCTGAATTAAAGAACACATTGGAAAAAACTTTTCAGATCTGAAATTAGATTTGAAAAACCCTTTGTTGAATTATAGTTTATACGATTCGAGCAAACCATTGAGTTTTTTTTTGATGTCTCTGAAATACACAATTATGTTTAGATTATGTAGAGGTAAAAAAACTTCGGAATATATTCACAAGCAGTTTTTGAAGTAAATTTTCTCGTTCAACTGTGTTAAAATGTTTTCAAAAACTCCTAGAAAACCTATCAATTTTTGAGTTTCGTGCGCTACTTATAAGTTCATAGTGTTTATCTCATGCTCGAGACAACTTTTTTTGGGAGTTTCTCCTTTGAGACTTTGCTGAGTCTCTGCTAGTAGCTAGCAGGAGCTCTCAGTTACCCAAGTATCAAAAACAGCAAAAATTGTATCAGAATCATTGATATTTCAGATCTGAATTAATCAAGAAAAACTAAAACCAGATCTGAAATAACCCATTCGTAAAGTATCCAAGCGTCATTTTAACCGTTCACACTCCATTTCAGATCTGAATTAGAACTTTTATTAGGTACGGGCCTTGAGGTCGGCAGGGGTTTGCCCACTCCCCCATTACCCCCTGGTGAACATGACTTCTAGCACATCAAGACAACTTTTTCCACTGTGAACGTTCCGTTCCGACTGAATTTTAATTGGTCTCGGGTAACTTTGGAATTAAAAAAAAAACACTTTGCACTGACAATATGGAAAGTTAGGTGTTACAAATTGAATCGTAAAAGGAAACAGTATGATTAATTAGCTTGACTCAATATTTCACAACTTGAACAGACGCAGTCTTAATTTTTTAAATTAATATGCAGAATGAATATGTTATGAATGAATATTATGCAGAATAATTTCACTTGCTGTTAGAATAACGTTTGTCAACATCAAGTTTTAGCATCAAAATGTTTGATCTTAAATCAATCTTATTTTTCGACATCACATGTTCGAGATGATTTCACGTTTCACGTTTCACGTTTCACGTTTGATTTCAAAATAGTAAATCAGTTCTTCAAAACTTTTTACACTTTTTTTTAAAAAACCAGTTTTAACGAAACTCGTTTAGTGCAGTTTTGAAAACGTGGTTGTTAATAGAAAATTATCGACTGCATGACTTGTTCTGTTTTCTGTGTTCTCATGTTCAGTACTGATTTTTGCTTGCCTCTGCAATCGAATCTATCATGATCAACGCGTAAGGGCAACTTTTTTATGAGTGGCGAGTTATTTTGCTCTAAACTCATTCCAAACCGACTTGAGGCAAGCTAGCAGTGCATAATAATTCCATATACCACTCAAGTTATAACTAAAGCATTTGAAATGAACTGTTGGGGGAGAAATTAACAAGCTTTTGAAGTCTGTGAAAATTGCCATTACCGAAATTTGTTTGCAAACATTTGAAGTACCCCCAGAATTATCCTGATACGAGCAGGTTTTTTTGAGTTTTTGTTGAATTTTTTTGTGATTTTTACAATGAAATTATGTAAAACCTTAATTTCAAATTTATTGTGACAATTCACTGCTGGCCTTTTATTCGAGAAAAGTGTGGGCTTGAGAATTGCTGATACGACGAAATTTAGATAAGTATTGTAGGCGAAACTTCTTCACACTGTAGGCGAAACTTTAACGAGCTTCACATGCGACGTTTCAATTCGACACAATCATTCTAGTTTGAAGTGGGCACCACATTTAATGAAAATAGTTTTTCAGTAATGTTACTCTGTTACTTGGATCGGGTATGGAAAAAAGACGAATTAATTTAGACGAATTCAGAAAAATTAAATTACTGAACAGATTGCTTTTATACAAGCAGTTTTTTTTGGTCTTTTGTTCAATTTTACTGGAAATTTTTTTTTCAAAGAAAGATCTCAAATCCCTGGAGCTCAAAGATACTTGTGCATTTTCGTGAAGCTATAAGGGTTTGAAAACTGCCAATACGACCAATTACGCGCTAAAGTTCCTGTTACGCGCTAAAATTACAAAATTTTGTTTTACCGAGTTGAAAAAGTGGCGTTTTAACCCAGCTAAGACGTCATTCCAATATGTATTGAGAAAAAAGTTTTTCAGTAGATGCAAAACTCGAAATTATATCTCAATAGGGAGTGAGGAAAGGTTCAAAAGTAAAAGTTTGGAGCTAGGTTAACTGGCTGGTGCGCAAGTAGCGCAGAATATTCCAACCACATTCATAAAAAACTACAAAGAATGTTTTTTTTTCTACATTTTAGGGTCGTTTGTTTTGTCCATGGTGTGATGAGAGACCTACACAAACGCGCAAAAATTTAGCGATTTAGACATAATCGTGAACAATTGGCTTCAAAAAACGAGTAAAAGAAAAAAAATATTTTCAGAAATACCTTTTTAAAAAACATTCAAAATGTTTATTGCGCACTGTTATTCATTTATTATTTGAAATTTTTCATGATTAGAGAAGCACTAAATAAATTTAAATGAAATTTTCTATTGAAAAAATCTAGTTTTCTGAACCTAAATGTCCAATTTTCCTATAGCGAACATTACTAGATCGCGTCACCCGCTCGAAGTTGAACTAAACCTCAAAAACTTCACACTATTTTTTCTCAATACTGGAACAACTTTCTGAACTTTTTTGATGTCGTTCGAACGGCGACTAAAAAGGCTTTAGGATGAGATATAACTCGACACAATCCAATTATTGTTTGTGGCAGCTGATTTAGCGTAAAAAACTAAAACGCATCTGAATACAAAAATCATCCTCATTTTCAATGTGCTGAACGAAAAATGAAAACTATTTTTTTTTGAAAATGCAAGACGAAGTACAGTTAAGAAACTTTATAGGAATGCCAAATCATCTAAGAGTTTGCACTGCTTCCAGCTATAAAGTGTTTTCTTTTCGGCTGCAATTAATTGTCTCTAGGCGCAAATAGTCTCTCTCTATGATTTTTGCTTTTTCCAGTTACTGCAATTGCTGTTTTTGACCAGATAGTAGTTTAGTATTTTTTTGCCTAGTTGTAAGCGCAAACTTGAAATCAAACTTCACGTTGCCATAAAAAACATGCATACGAAAAATTGTTTCAATTCAATTCGATTTCAATCAGTTTTTTTAGAGCTGAATAAATCGTGACGCATGAAAAAATTGCATTTCTTTTCGAGTATCATTAAAAAAACTTGACAACTCTAATACGCCTTAAATATAAATTTTAAAGTGAACGTAAAAATAATATACAAATTTAAACTATTTTATTTTTGAACTCTATGGGGTGACACATTACGAGGCCAAACTGTGCACTGGATAGAGCACTGGATAGTACAAAAATTCAGTGGATTCCGCATACATATACCTGTAACGTATTTTTTGTCGGCACATTTGTTTTGTTGCGGATTCCGCAACAAGCAAATATAGCTAGTTGTTCTGGATTCCGCAGCTGTAAGTGGATTCCGCAAAATGTAGGCGGAATCCGCAAATATAAGTGGATTCCGCAAATTGTAAGTGGATTCCGAATTTTGTTCAGTACTGAACTTGTATATGAACAATTAAAAGCTGAGCTAGAATTATTATCTCCGGCAATGCGGAATTTGAAAGCAAAGACTTAACCATTGTCAGCGGAATCCACGAACAAGTCTTAAAACATTGTTTACTTAAATCGGTGGATATCATCGTTTAATATTTTGAAAACACAACACCGAAAAATTTCGATATTTGGTGTCTTTGAGTTGAGAGTGTATGGAACACACAGCATATCGACAAAATAGGTCAGCATTTGGGATTGCGTCAATCCCAAAAACTGATTTTGGAAGCATAACGCCGAATAAATGCAGTAATTGTAGTCATTGGGTTGAGATTGTATGGAAACACAACACACAGCATATCGCCAAAATAGGTCAGTAATTGGGATTCAATCAATGCCAAATACTAGTCAGTATTTGGGATTGATGAAATCCCAAAAACTGGAGTAAAGTGGAATAAATATGGAATATATCCATTACTTGGAGTCATTAGGTTGAGAGTGATTAGAAACCCAACGCATAGCAAATTGTCGAATTAGTTCAGTATTTGGGATTCCATCGATCCCAAATACTGGTCAGTACTTGGGATTGATGAAATCCCAAAAACTGGAATAAATATGGAATAAATCCATTATTTGGAGTCATTAGGTTGAGAGTGACTAGAAACCCAATGCATAGCAAATCGTAGAATTAGTTCAATATTTGGGATTTCATCGATCCCAAAGACTGGTCAGTAATTGGGATTCCATTAATCCCAAACACTGATCTATTCTAGTAAGTTTCTATACTAGTAAATTTCTGTTCTAGTGAAATCAGATCATGTATTTGAAAGATATAATTTTAAAGGATACTACACATATAAATATAAGTAAAGGGAATCCGCAAACAAAATGCGGATTCCACTTACAATTTGCGGATTCCACTTACAGTTGCGGATTCCGCAACATCTCAATATAACGATACAAAAGTTTTATCATTTGTTTGTGGATTCCACAAGCTGTTCTGAATTCCGCAAATACAGTTGCGGATTCCGCAAAGTCGCCTATTTTTCGAGCGATTTTGAGCGGTACAATGATTTAGTTATTTGTTGACAAATCTGATTTTGGCCTGTTGCGGATTCCGCTTAAAATGCAGAGAATGCACAGTTTGGCCTCGTAATGCAAAATTTATTCGGGAAAACTATGATTTCGATCGCCGATTTTTGACTGAACAATTAAAATAACACAGAGCATAATCATTCTGCGTTTACTCGAAAGTCAAAATGAAAGATATAATCCGCAAAATGAAAGGTAGTTACCTCGAGGTTTTGAGACCATGCCCCGACCATAAAAAATTTTCCAGGCGAAACATTTTTACATCGGAATTTATATCGGCGCGACGTAAAAGTCAAAACACAAGTAGCAAAACTTGACCAGAATTGCTCATTATTTATTTTCGTCGAGACCTTACTGTTTTCCACTTATTATATTATCCTTCATTTTCAGAGTAATAGAAAATTAAAATTTTAAGCTAAGCCTAAACAGTGTGGAAAACTTGGTGGTTTCAAAAGTCGGATCTTTAAAATCAGTTTCCCCTATGGTTCCTCTGGTAACGAATTGCCTCTCTTATAAAAAAACTTATTCAACGGCTATGCATATATGAATTTTGTTCCCTGTAACGAACACGTCCCCTGTTCCAAAGGGGGACTAGTTAAAAAGATCCCAAAAGTCAAAAGTTTTAGTGAAATCAGTCAACACACTCGTTTTAGTGAAACTCGTTCCTACTCACTATCTATGTCGTTTACACAATGAGCAGATGTGAGTACCCACTTCTGTGCAATGATTGAGCCCCCACACCAGGACTTAATATCAGGGCCCCTCATGATTATCACCTGCACGTAAAAGTCCCTCCTGATGACCCTGTGGCCACCCAACACAGTCGCAATAAGAGAAGACGAGTTGAGAGAGTCTGTTTTGTTCAACAAAGTCTGAACTGCTCGAGATGATAAGATAAACTCAAACAGTATAAGGAAAAGTGCGAATAACATTTTGTGTTTCTCTATTTATGCAATTTATTCCTAAAACCTCAACACAATCAGTAAAAATCAGATTTAAACTGAATTGGTTTTCTTAGTTTCTAAAGCAATGGTATTGTAATATTCTGCAGCAAAGTAACGCTCAAATTTTGTGGATGGTTTAGCTCAACTTTCATGATGGTGGTGGTAGGAAAATGACATTAGATTTCGGTTTGTGATATTTAGAGAAACAACTCACCAAACTAAATTTAATGTAATGTTAAGTTATAAAAATTCAGAGTTCTGATGTTTTTAGCTAAAACTTTTTTCCTCCAAAACAATATCTAAAAGTGATTTTGGACATTTTCAAAGATTTTATTCGAACTGTAGTTAAACTATAAAAAGCCCAGGAAAGAAATATGCATTCGTGGATTCTTGCCGACACGCGGAATTGTGACCTCTCTGTACTTTTGCGAGTAACATCTAAATCATTTCTAGAAAAATTTTTGAGACTGTTGGGTCTAAGCGTCAACAAAAGCAAAAATTAACGTGGGACGAAGATCGATTCAGGTTGTTAGATTGATGAAGCTTCCAAAAGAAGAGTAATGAATGTTAAATTTGTACGGCATATGTAATGTTTAAATAACCTAATTTTATGCACTAAGTTGTTTTAGTGTGTGCCACTAACAACATTAACTAAGGTCACAACAGCAGGTCCCCAGACAGAAACCAATGACTTTACATACATAAACTTAAACTGTTACCTATGTCATATAGGTAAGCACAATGAATTTTAAATCCGGAGATTGAAAATTTATAGTATTCCAAAACGCATCTGATACAAATCGTCATATCAATCAGTGTTAGTTTATCAACCAGATTTAGTTTAAACGAAAAGTTTTATATACTGAAAAAGTTTTAATTGAGTTTTAAGCATATCTGTCGACCCTCTCCATGGGTCCTTCTTGTCACGTCTTCTCTCATTTACGATCAACTAGATCGATCATAACTCAGCCCATCGTGTCCACTCCTTTCATCTGTCTGGTCGACTGACGCGTAGCTTTCTCCAATTTTTTATTCCTTTACTCGACAGTTCTCGAAGCGCCCGCTTGCTCCGTATCCGACGGTTCATTTGTCTCCTTATCTCGCCTTTCCTCGCTCGCCTTGTTCATCGCTGTCCCGCCGCTCGTTGCGCATTCGTGTTTATCGCTCTTGACCGCTCGTTTGTTCTCGTCATCGTCGTCACCACTCTCTTCATCGCTACTTTCAAGTACTCGCCTCATTTTCTTTTTCTGAATTGCGTCACTCTCTGCGTGCGTTCGCCTCTTTGTCATCTTTTGCTTTGTCTTGTCCTCTTGTTCGGCTGGTACTACATTAGTTCCAACCATTGGTGCGATTCTTTGTTCGCAAACTTTACTCGGATCTGTAGTGTTCTCAGTGAGGATCTCTTCTGTCTGGCTTTCTTCGACCGCTGATCTAAATGAAACACCACTTCGCCTAGGTATTGACCCTTTTTTAATTTGCGCCGTATGTGGTGTTTTTTTCCATAGTAGCAGATTAACATTTATACCTCATTGGGTCCTGTGGATCCGTGATCCCAGTTCGTTGACACACCGCTGTGGTGCTACTTTTGTGAAACTTGAGCCACGATGGTGCGCTAGGATGAGTTAATTCGACGTCCGAGTCTACAAACTCATGTTCCTGTAACATCCGAAGAGTTTTCCGGTTGTTAGGAGCGTAAACCAGGTCACTTCCCTTTTCCCAATCTAGCTTTGGCTCCTATTCTGGGAGTTCCCTAGCTTCATTTAAACATTGTCGTTTGTGGCTAAATACATTTGTCCAGTCGAAATTCTTAAGTGATGGTTTTTTCGTAAGGTTTCGGAGAAAGATATTAGTTTTTCTTCCATGGTTGCTTTCAAAAGGCGTTAATTTAGTTTTAGATTGCGGTACGAATCATAAAGCGCTCAAAACTCAGGATAGCATTTTTTTAATTTTTTGGTTTTTGTCTTCCAGCAGAGGTATATTAAAACGTAATTTTGATTTGAACCGATGGTTCTTTCAACCATGCCAGTTGCGCGATGATCCTTTGCTGGGATTTTATAAGCTCCATACCCTCGTAAAATTGCAGAAATTTAGAATTCTTTTGGAAAGTGTCCGGTCGCCTGATCCATAGGTAGTTTCCTTGGGTGCGTGGACCCTAGAATTACAATTGTACTAAATTGTTTGGTTTCTTAAGGTTTAAATGTTATACTATTTTCACCTTTGGGAAATTTTTACCTACTTTTATGCAGCTCATGCAATAGTTAGCGGTTGCCGCAATATTCTGTTACATAAGCGGGATTGAAACGTCCTTCTCCGCCGAAACTATTCCATCTCGACCGTGGTGCTTTTGATATAGTCGGTTAAGCGGTGATGCGGACATATCCTTAGGTATGGCCAACCGGCCATCCATCGAAAGGCAGTTTTCTCTCACTACAAAGTCCGTATAGTTTTGTGTGTAATACTGTCCGAGTTTTGCACTTACTTCTTTTGTCCGTGGGTTCCGGACCCGAATTGCAGCTCAAATTTTCTTCAAAATCGGGTTTTTTCCAGGTTTGTCTCCACAAATTTCAAATTAAATGTTTTATGGCTTTTCTTGACTATTTTGCTCTCAATTGGGAGAAAAGAATAAACCAATTTTCCACTTTTTACAAGAAGATAATACAGGCCAGGAAATTAATGAATACATGAGACAATGTTTTTTAGATTTTTCGAAGACTTTGTTTTGGGCGCGACTTTCTCTGGTGGTGCAACCGCAATATCCAAATCGAAATTTGAACTAGGCGGCTGATTTTGAATTCTATTTATTACAACAATTAGATTGGCATTTCCAGACTGGGTTGACGTATTTACAAATGTAGAATGTTTTGGATCTAACTTTTCCGGCAAATTAGTGTTTGACATATTTCGTTGGAAAAATTGATGATTTTGTTTGAGTGAGCAACTGTGTTTAGCTGAATGAGAACAACGTCTGTTTTTTTTATACGCAAATTGCATATAGCCTTTGATATGTAGATAACTTCTTTCTGATTGGCTGACCGCCCGTTGCATGCAACCACGCCCTCCAGTGAGCGCTTACATTTACGTATATCATTTGCATATTCCAATTTATCTCGAATTTTATTGGATACGACACTCTCACCTGAGTGAACAAGTGATCGTACGCCCTCAACCGGTGGTTTTTTAAATTTTTTTCTTGCTTGACTCCTCGAATTTAACTGGTCCCCAGAATATATTGCTTCGATAGTCATTTGTTTCTTTGCTACCATAAAGTTTTTTATCATAATGACTTGTCCCGGGTGCCGCTACTGACGGGAAATAAGACAAGTAATCCGCCCTCCCCATTTCGATACTTGTCGATGCTCCACTGTAATGTCATACGGTAACAACCGAGAGGACCATCGGGTTAACCTTCTAAAAATGTTTTATTTCCTTTCGGTGATGAACTTAACAACGTTAACAGTGCTTTATGATCCGATATAACTGTGAAACAACGTCTGTACATGTAATTGCGGTGGCCCATATTACTGCGAGTAATTCAAGTTCGTTGGTCGAATATTTTTCTCTTTCGAGTTAAGACAACGTGATGCAAATGAAAGAGGATGCAGCCCACTTGAGCTGTACTGTTCTAACATGGCCCCCAAACCCTCATGACTCGCATCGCAGACACTTACATAAGCGGGATCCTCCTAATACTGCATTCGTATTTCACGGGGTATATCGTAATGTTTAAGTTCGAAAATATTCTTGACCAACCATTTCAATTGTGCAAAAGCGTTATCACAGGCTGGCGTCCAAATGAACTCGTTGTTCATTTTTAGAAGCTGACGTAAAGGTAAACTAACTTTTGGCAAAAACTTATGTAGACTGTGCATTGAACCCATTAGTTATTTTAATTGTTTTCTTGACATCGAGGGCCTAAAATCCTCGACTGCTTGGGTTTTTCAAACCAACGGTGCAATGCCGTCGTTTCCTATTCGAAAGTCTAGCGATTCGCCGTTCACTTTTCCGTAATTTCAAGGCGGCGTTCAATACATCCAGTTTCTTGAGATTCCTCTCGACAAATGCGATGTGTTCTATTTAATATGTCGTCTATGAACGCGTTCGCTTGAGGGAATTCCTTGAGTAAGTTAACTATAATTTTTTGAAACTCCGCTGCCATTTTTCTGCTCCCATCTTTCTTTACTGTGCTTAATATTGGGGACACGAATCTCTTATCCAAACATTCTTGCAGCTTGATAAAGTGTCCTTCTTTGAATAAACGATTTATCTCCTTGTCAACTTTATCTTGTAAGTTGATTGGCACCCGATGACTTTTTTTGTACTGATTTCAATGCGTCAAAAAATCGGCTCTGACTTTAACGGTTCGTATTCTCCCTATTCTGGTAAACAAATTTGAATACAACAAACAGAAAAACGTTTGCAGTTCATCTAGCCCCTCTGCACTCTCACTGCTATTTTCCTCCGTAATTCCCATGACTCGGTTTAAACACTTCCAGTCCTAGGATGCCCATCAAATCACGCCCAAGGATCGATTGGTGGTTCCCTGCAATTAAGGACACCTGCGCCGGCGTAACCCAACCATTGAGTGCCATAGTCACTTCTATTTTCCCCAGTTTGTGTATTCGGTTGTTGCTGTAGTCCAAAAATTCTTCTCGTGCTGGCTGTAAATGTAAGTTTGTTTAATCTAATGCTGATTTCAGGTCCATCATGATGAAAATTGTCACCGGAGACCCGCTATCAACCCAGAGCCACATCTTTTTCGCCGACACCTCAACTTGGGTTCGGAATTTTCAGCTCCATCGCGTTCTTCTTCTTGATTGACTTCACCATGTAGTCATCGGACCCTGAAGAGGTTAATATATCCTCTCGGCATTCTTGCTCCTGATTGACCCAGGCTACTTGCTCCTCCTGTATAATATCTACACTGTGCGTGCTTTGGTGATGCTCATCCTGATCCCGGACTAACCAAACTCGTCCACCTCCCCTCCAATGGTTAGTACCTCGTCTTACACCCCTGCATGTGTGCTCAAAATGCCCTTACTTACGACATGCATTGCACATTACTCCTTTTGCCGGACAGTTGGCAATGTGATCCAACGTAAAATTTGCTGCATCTTAATTATAACACCGACGATTTCCGTTTCCGACACTCTTTGCCCCCTGTGTATATCCTCCTTGTCCCCGCGTCATCAGTTTCTAAAATATCTTTGGCCTCTCCTAATACTGCTAACTGATTCCTGTTTGGTTGTCATGTGCGGCGCCGACAAAACCGGCTTTCCTGTATAAGATTTATAGGCGCGTTCGCCTCTCTCGTAGGACAATGCGATCCTATATACTTCATCTGGGGACTTGGTAGATCGAGACAATTCTCTTTGACAGTCGGATTCGCGCATGTTTTCATGATACAAGTATCTCGAAAATTTTCGGCCGCGTAAGCATAACCCCATCTCTCGGTCAAAGCACTAAATTTTGCATCAAAATTCACGATTGTTTCATCATCTCTCTGTTTTCTCCCGTAAAACAATCCTCGTTAAAATACATTCTGCATCTCGTCCAAAAAATGTGGGTATCTTTCCTTTTTAGTGCTAATCGCCAGTTTAAGGATTTTAAAGATCATTAGCGCTTCATCTCCGATACCCGATACAGAGATACAAGTTAGATTTCAACTTTTCTCCGCCTCTAAACGATTCTTTCCGTTCACTTCCCCAGGCAGCGCTGCAATCGCTGTAGCATCCAGGGTATCATTGAAGTAAATATCATCGGTATCGATGTCATATTATGCAATCAATCCCCAGTGGAATTTTAATATCCTTTTCTCCCAATATGTTGGCGGCTCCGGCGTACGGGCGTCTCAAAATATTAGTATTTTCAGAGGGTTCTTTCCCCCTAATTTTCTTTCAGCCGGCTGCGCTGTGATGAAGCTGCCAAAAAATTTTACTGCACTGAGCTGTTTTAGTGTGTGCCAGATATTAGCGATCGAAAGGTCACAACAGCAAGTCCCCAGACAGAAACCGACGACTTTACATAAACTTAAACTGGTCCCTATGTCATATAGGCAACCACAACAAATTTTAAATCCATAGATTGAAAATTTAAAGTATTCCACAACTCATCTGATACATATCATCATATCAATCAGTGTTAGTTTATCAATCAGTTTTAGTTTAACTGCAGAGGTTTAGATAATGAAATTGTTTTGCTTGAATTTTCCGTGATCGATATGCCAGACGATAGCGATCGCAAGGTCACAACAGCAAGTCCCCAGACAGAAACCGACGACTTTACATAAACTTAAACTGGTCCCTATGTCATATAGGCAACCACAACAAATTTTAAATCCATAGATTGAAAATTTAAAGTATTCCACAACTCATCTGATACATATCATCATATCAATCAGTGTTAGTTTATCAATCAGTTTTAGTTTAACTGCAGAGGTTTAGATAATGAAATTGTTTTGCTTGAATTTTCCGTGATCGATATGCCAGACGATAGCGATCGCAAGGTCACAACAGCAGGCCGCCCTGAAAGGGGTGTCCGCCTGTAGGATAGTTATTTGTTAGAAAACTTACTTAGCCTCATTTTCAAAATTTTTAAATTGTCGTTGTTCAACATTCACGAAGCTGCGGTGAAACAAAACAAAATTGATGACAGGTTTATTTTTTCAGACTTATTTTTTAGGCTTGCTTTTCTTATTTTCTATTGTTTTTGTCTTGATTTTACTATCATATTAAGAATTAAAGCTATTTTGATTTTTTTCTAACTAATATTTTTTGACATATTAGTATCACTAGTATTATGGTTCTGACCATCTCACGAAGAGTTTGGCCGGATATAAGGAGTAAGCGGTGGTTCTGCTCTGAAAAAGAACCTCGTATGAGTTTCAATGTGGTATCCCCTTCAAAAACTACCCTTTCAGCTTTTGTGTGAATTTTTTGAACAATTTTAATCTTGCCTCAGTTTTTCAATCTGGTTTTTAAAATTTTCAGACAGTAAATTTGAGCTCAATTCAGTTTATTTTTGTACTTCAGGTAAGCTATGTCAATGATTCGTGCATTAGATTTAATTCAATCAGTTTCTCAAAAAATTAAGAAATAACTCAGAAAACAAAACTAACTTTCCTAGCAAAATTTTTTTCAACTTTTCAAAATAGATTTTCTTTTTGTTTTAAGTTTATGAATTTTAGTCTTAGTGGTTGGATCATTTTTGATACTTTTTTCGTGGATACAGTATAAGTGTATTTTTTTCCAAATTTTGAGTGGCTAAGGAAACGGTTTGTATACTTTAACAAAAAACCTGCAACCTTTTTTAAATTATTTTTAAACTAAATTCGATGTATGTACAATTCAAGACAATCGCCAGTGTCACTTTTTGGCTAAGATTTTGTCAATTTAATTTTTCTTAATTCTTTTTGGACATTTTAAACCAAAAATTGGACATTTTGGACATGGAAAAACAAGCCAAAAATTGGCAACGAATTGGCGCTAAAGGCGCCTTTAGACAAATTTTGAGGTTGATCAGCCACAAATGGATATAAAGTTATACCACAGGGGTGACCCTTTGGAAAAATTTGGCAACCAGAAACGAGTGGGGGAGAGGGGCGTCCCCCTCCCCTCGGCACGCTACTGTTGCGACGTTATCGTCGATGTTTTATGGTTTGCAACCGTTGTGGAGCATTTTGTTTTGCCCAAATAAAAATTTTAAGTTTCTGAATATATTAGAAAAAACAGTCTTAGTATTCAAAAAACTATCTGATGCTAACTTTTCCCGCACTAAAATCCACCATTTTTATCGAAGACCTAATTGTTCTCATAATTTTGACTACAATTTTTACAATAATTCAACGCTCATTTTTTAGCGCGCAATTAGTGATAGCTTTTGCGTAATTCAATCGCTCCCTACTAAAGATTTTCCAAAAAGTCTACAATTTGGTTTTTTCTATTGTTTTCCGAAATAATTCATATGAACCATTGTCTTTGAAACATTGTGTGCTGAGACGCAACAACCGTTATTACGCAGCAATCATGATTTTATTTGAATTTTCGTTTACAAACCAGCCAGCTAGTGATTGTATTGTCAAATTACGAATCCGCATTTTTCTAACCAAATTCACAGATAAACTGCTCAATTTGTGACCTTTTTGGCTGCATAGTAATGGCATTTAAATAGCATCGGTAGTGTTGTTTTGGTAGTATTTTCACGTGTCAAGCGAACAAGCGAACATCGGTACCGATGGTTGCATTGGTCTTGTTACCAGTTGTCGCTTCAATTTTGCTTTGGGCGTACTTTATCACATTTACTGTTTTTTTTTTAAAGTTACGCAACTCAATTAAAAACCGCCCAGTCTCGTAAAAAAAACTAGCGGTCGTACGCTGGAATTTTTTTGTTTTTGGGTAAAATAATTCTCTGATGGAAAGGAAGAACAGAATTGGAATGAAAAATGAATCAACCAAAATTTCTTCAAATTCAGACTTCAATGGACTTGTTAAATGCAAAGTGCACGTTATTCAAACGAATATGTTCAACTTAACTCAAAATAACCAATTGAAAAACATTAAGAAAAGATTGATAAAAAAGATTGTATGACTTGATTTTTTGTTAAATTTATAATCGATTGTTGATCGCTTATAATATATCACATCCAAATTTTATAGAATGTGCCCGCACCGGAGTTCCATGGATAATAATCGATTATATTGAATTTTTGTGGTCTATCTCAATGAATTTTGATAAAAATCGATTATAATCGATTAAAAATGGATTATAATGAAACTATTTTTCTAATCAATAAAATCCGAATATAATCGATTATAATCGATTATTATAGATTATTTTTGAAAGAAAATGAAACTTGTTTTTGAGGCAAAATAATTCATTTTAAATCAATTATAATCGATTAAAATGGATTTTTTCGAGGGGTTATTTTTGAAATTTACAACTTTGTTCAAAATTATCTCATTTCCTGTTTAGTGCAGTTGCTACGAAATACGTTTCATAAAATGTTACATTGCGGAATAAATTTTTTTTTCTCTACTTTTTTAAATTCATTGCAGTTTATCTAACACTTCATTTCACTGTTTTTTTAACCAACATCGTAATAAACCTAAATTTTCAGGGGTTTGAATTAGATTTTCATAGCTTCCCCCACCGGAGTTCCATGGATAATAATTATAAGTTTTTTTTAACCCTGTTTCCCCCCAGTTTAACCCCCCCCCCCAGTTAAGCCCCCACTTTACTACCCCCACCAGTTTACTACCCCCCGCTTACTCCCCCTCCCACCATTTACCCTCCCCAGTTTACCAGTCCTCCATTTACCC
Organism: Symsagittifera roscoffensis; assembly: GCF_963678635.1. Lineage (NCBI taxonomy): Eukaryota > Metazoa > Xenacoelomorpha > Acoela > Convolutidae > Symsagittifera > Symsagittifera roscoffensis. The sequence continues at coordinate 30,143,598 of NC_087066.1, forward strand.
TCCCCCAGTTTACCCGAATTTATTAACCCAACCATCCCCCCAACCCAGCTTCTCTACCCCCCCCCCCAGTTTACCCTACCCCTTTAGCTGAGGGGGAGGGGGAAGCTTGAGGGGGCGAGGGGATGACGTTGAGACATGGCATTTATTTTGCAAATTTCTCGCAAAATTTGCAATATTCTAAAAATGAAATGGATTATAATGGATTATAATGGATTATTTTGGCAAAAATAATCGATTTCAGTGACAAAAATAATGGATTATATTCGATTATAATGGATTATAATGGATTTTTATTTTTCAAAAAAAAATCGATTTTAATGACCACATAATCGATTACGTGGTCTAAATTTGCCACAATAATGGATTATAATGGATTATAATGGATTATAATGACAACATTTTAGACAACATTTTTCCATTATAATCGATTATTATCCATGGAACTCCGGTGCGGGTGACAATGAAAACCTAGCACTATCATTTGTGTGAAAAAATGTAGATAGGGAAATTTCTGCGATGCATACTTCGATGCAAAAGTTTGAGATTTTCTTTGACTTAGGCGACAAAAGAGCGTCAAAGAAGAAAAAAGACATAACTGATATTTGGAAAACTCAGAGAGAGAGAGAGAGAGAAAAAAAAAAGTAAATAGTGAAACTTTCCGAGAGGTTACTTGACCAATGAGGGAATGAGGAATTTTGAGCGAACGTTTTGTTCAGTTAACCTGATATTTTCCACGGTTGAGTGGTTGAAATTGTACAAGTCCAAGAACAATTTGTCTTTTGAAATCACGGATAGACAGACAATCTAAGGAAATGCTTGCTTGATTTGAAATTTTTCTCTGCTAAAGATTAACTTGTCGGGGAAATTACCAAAGTTAACTGACATACAAGAGAGAAAGAAAAGGAAGAAGAGCAACGCTTTATGTCAAAAAATGGATTAAAAACAACTTGAAGTAAAACTCAACGGTAAAGGAAAACCAAAACTGATCAATCTCAGATATTGACCAACTGATGGTCGAGCGAGAACAAAAAAATTGAACGCAGAACCTAAGTCATGGGTGAATCAGGATACTATGAAAAAACAAAGTACAATAAGAAAACTGTTCCCAAAAATTAAGCAAATGAAAAAATTTGGCGAGCTTGTAGAAAGTAACGATACAAAATCAAAAACTTAATTGTAACAAAAGTTTACCTTTTTGCCGTACCAGATATAAAATAGAAAAAATCAATAATAAAAACAAATTGTACAAATTGACGAAAACATCGGTAAACGGAAATCTGAAACTGTTAGTTGAACAGTCCAATCTATCTGCCTCCCAATTGAACAAAGTTTTCACAGCCATAGGAGAGACAACGGCTGAAGATCATAAACTATATAGGTAAAATGTACAAACTAGCTCAAAATTTAAGAATACCGTTGTGCTGCCGCAAAAAAGAGGTAATTGAGGTGTTAGAGTCATCATTAAAATCAAGTCATTTTTGTGTTTTTGTAGTCATGAGTGTTAAGTGAATACGCCTTTCGAACTAGTGTTTCGATTCTTACTGCTAATTGTTTGATTGTTTCGTTTGGTAACCAAGTGTGGTTTGTATTAACGCTGTGGGTCTTTGTATCCAGTTTTGATGAAGTGGTGTATTTAATGGTTCAGGTCCTACATTTGAAACTTAAATTTGCTGTAACTGCATTTAACAGAATATTCAGGGTCCGTGCCTGTAAGTATCATTAATGGTTTATTTGATGTTATTGACGATCCACCCATTAGGTATGGATCTATAGTCATTTGTAATGTTTCTGTGGCATTTGGTATTTGTGAAAAATTTTTAAGTTGATTTTTTGTTATTTCAAAATTGTTGCTGTAAATAATCTGGTAGTGTGATTACATTTTGCATTTGTGTTGGTTGATAAGAATGCGTACTGGCAGGGTTTTGTATGTGTACTGTTTGATAGGGTTGTGTACTAGTTTTGGTTTTGCGTTTGCAATGGTTGGTGAGTTTGTGTACTAGCTGAGTTTTGTGGGTAAAAAATTTGTATTTTGAGATGCTAGATTTGGTCGATGTTGTTGTACACGGTATTCTGGTGGATAGTAGTCATCATCATCTGATGATAAATAGTTAGGTGTATAATAAAGTGTTTGTTGTCTGTTTCTGTTTTGTTGAAAAAATGGGTAATTTTCACTCTTATCTTGTGAAATTTGTGGGTAGTTTTGGAAATTTACTGAATTTGATGATTGTTGTGGAAAGTTTGATCTTTATAAAAATAAATGATTTTACGTGACGTGATTGTATGGAAGGATTGAGTTGTTTGTGGTCGTTTGACATAACTATAATTGTGTTCTGCAAGATTATTTCCAGTGAATGTTTTTCGTCTTTGTGATGGTTTCGTCATTGGTTCATATGTTTGATAATCCATTTGTGAGTATTTTGAAGAAACGGAGGGTTTAACCCTGGACTGTAAGCTTACCTGTGGTAGTGTTGGATTTTTTGGTCTTAGCGTTGTAGGGTTTGGGTGTATTGGTGAAATACTTTGTTGTGTTGTTGTGGCTGTTGTTTCAACTACTTCTTCATTTACAAATTAAGATGGTACTTGATTATCTGGTTGGGTAGGATTTCTAGTTTCAATTTGATTTTCTTGTTGCCTAAAAGTTGAATGTAAGCTATTGCTTTCTATTCTATCGGGTAGTAAAGAACTATAGCTTAAAGGTGTTGCGTCTATTGTGAATGGAATTACTTTTACATAATGCTTAGAAATTGTGTTAATGGCTTGACTTGAGATGTACGTTCATAAACATTGGGTGAGACCATTCGGGGTCCCAAACATAGTCTGATTGTTCTGCTAAAACAGTGTCATCAATTGTACTTTGGAGTCTAAAACTTTTTCTTGCTTCTGCAATTAAATCGAGTTTATGTGCGAAATAATCAATAATAAACCATGCTAGTTTTTTTTGTAAATCGGTTTTAACATTTTGTGAAACTTCATTGCTTAATAAAATTTCACGGATTCCTTTTAAAAACTCTGTAAATGCTGCAGTTTCATTTCTTACAATCGTGTTTTTAGATGTTTGAGCTGGTGAAGAACTTTGTATTTCTGTTTTTTCTAGTATAGATAAATAACTAATTATTATTGAAATTACATCATTAGTAAATATTGAAGTCGCTCTATGTGAGTTTTGATGTTGTATATTTTTTATGTATTCTGTGAATACTTTTGAAAATTCTTTATCTACAACGTCTGTTTGGATTTGATATTTACCATGAAATTTACTTGGTGAACTAAATTCTATGGAATAAATTCCATACTGTTGTGCTATATTACATATACCTTTTAAATAGTGATCGATAATTTGTCTTTTGATTTTTACTACTGGAAATTCTGTTTTTACATGGTATATTTCCTAATTCAAATAAATTTGCAGTTAATTTTTGGCAAAAATGTATTTATTCCTTGTCTTTAGTGAGTGAATTGATAAAAAATGGAAAAACAGAGTTTTTGTCTTCACTTTCTTCACTTTGATTCATTTCTGCGTTTTGTGACTGTTAATGCGTAGTGTTCAATGTGTTTGATTGGTTGATTCCAATTGTATAGACGTACTGGTTTGTTTTTGTATGTCTTTTTCATTCTTCGTTTTCCTTGTTTTGATGAATGTGATGTAGTTTTTGAGTCAGAGAAGTATAAATTATCATTGACTGGATAGTTTTTATTTACCGAGTCTTTTAGTTTGTAAAGCTCATCTTAGTTACTGGTTTCTGATTCAAAGACCGCGTTTCTTCGCTTTGAGAATATTTTTCGTGTAATTGTTTTGTTTTCTCAAAGTTTTTTTTTATTGTTTGTCGTTTTGCTCGAATATATCCTATTGTTTGTTTGTGTGGAGTGATTACGAGATCATATTTTTCGTTGTTTCTTTCACAATTGTTTAATACGATTGTTTGTTTATTTCCTAAATTGTCTAGTGACATAAGGTTTAGGATGGTGGATGCAAGATTGTGAGTAGTGATTTTTAATGTCCTAATCTGTTAGTTCGTACGATTTTTTGGTTAGCCTAACTTGGGTCATATATTCAGGGTTGGAGAGAATAGCATATAATGATTCCGGAGAATGATTGTTACTTTTCCATGGCTAGTCTAAATTAAGGTGTTAACTTACCTAATCTTACTTAGGGGTGATGATTGTGTTGAAGGGTTGGAGAACATTAAATCGATCCACAAGGTTCAAGTATAATTAGAACGCAAGTAGTTCGTTAGATACTATTTTGAACTTACTAAGTTTAAGTATTAGCCAGTGTCAGATAAGAGGAGAGGGGGAGTGCAAGTGAAGGATGAATAACCGAAGTGCTTCACTGTTAATCCTAATTTGAGTAGTTAGCTTGTTTGAAAAATTTCTTTTAGTTCTAGGTCTAAGAAAGGGTTGTGTTGAATCGACGTTTGAGGTCGCCAAACACTTTATTATTTGAGTGGGGGAGAACAAAATTGTTCTATTTGATCCACCGATAAGCCTTGATGATCAGGATACAAATTCATTGATACTAAATTAGCTAAGATAAATGTTAAATAGAGATCTAAGGGAAGCCTTGATGATCTGTTTTAATTTTAAATGAATTGAATATAAATAAAAGTAACAATTAGGATAGGCCTTTTAGAAATAAATTAAAGTTTAATTGATACAAATGTTTAGTTTTTGGTGTTGTTAGTGGTTTTAAGATTTTCTGTTATGTTTAGGAAGCTGGAGATGAGGAGATGACTCATATATACTAACAGTTTGTATTTATACTAACTAATTTTTTTTTACTTTTTAATAATTTTTTTTTCTTGATATCTTTTTAAATTTTACTGCAGTTTGGAGGGAACGACGAGAGATGTTTTTATCAGTGGTTATTGTACAATAAAAACTTTAGCGCCGTAATGATCGTTGAGTTCAAGGATTCTTTGTTTGCAAATGAAAATCTAAAATCATTGCTAATAAGATTCTAAATATACAAGTTTGTGTTGGCTTTTGCTGTACGACCATGAAACTTAATGGTAAGTTTCTCAGTAGTCGTATGTCGCGTCTTGTCCGAGGTCTTCTTCCAATACCGGGTAGTTCTTGTATTTTACGGAATAGTCGCTCTGATCTATTGAGTCGTAGAGACATTTCAATTAAATTATTGTCATGTAACATTTTTGAAAATGTTTTTGTCTAAATTAATCTATTTGGTTAGTTCTAAGCTAATTTGTTTTTTAAGGTCTTCCTCGCGACTTTTGGTCGCACCAGATGAGTTGTGTTCTTAGGTCTAACTCATGGAGTTTTTTCAGATGGGGTACACCGTCTGCTCGTCACGCTATCTTATTTTCGGCCGGATAGATTCGTGCAACTTTTTATACTAATATCGATATTGATCTTACTCTTATGTCTACTAGTCTTAATTAGTCTCAATAGATCTAGAGTATACCGGTTTATTACGAGTCAGTCTCTGGGAGAGGCAACTAAGTTCTATGTTAAATTCAAATCTCTCTGGTGCTGAAATTTCAGCACTTACAAATAAGTGGGTTGTTAGCTTGATGGAGCATGATTGGTTAGTATTAAATATTTTATGGAGATAAAATATCTAATTTATAACCAATAATAAATTATAGTTTAGATCTGGTTCCACTACAGCCCAACACTGTCAAACGTTATGAATTTTTATCAATCCATCCAAAAAACTATTGTAATGGATTGTAATATCTACTATTTCTTTTCATTTTTTCAAGTTTGCAGCATTTTCGGTATTACTTACAGCCTAATTGATTTCGAAACCTGCTAAAATTTTAGTTAAAATTTGCATAACCATATCCCTCACAACTTTAGACCATGTCTTCTCACTTTTAACATCCAAAACTTTACACCCATCACCCCACTTTTATCTGCAGACCTACACCCAACCCCCCATGCTACCCCATATACCCTCACCCCACCTACCTCCACGTAACCCTCACCCTTCCCCCGCCTACCCCTTCAACTACCCCACCTGAAATCCGTCCCACCCACCCTATCATATACCTACCCCCCTCCTACACCATTCCTACGTCCCACTTACCCCCTCCCCAACCTACCCCCTCTTCCAGCCTACATCTCATTTAAAACCCGTCCCACCTAGCAGAAATAAAAACAAGAAGAAGTAGAAAACGATAAGATTTTTTGCTGTAGCTAAACGTAAGACACCTTTTAGTGATTGCAATGTTTATGTTTTTAGTATTTAATTTCAGGATTTTGGAAAATCCAGGTTCTTACCCTTCATAATCTATATTAATCCATTATAACCTTCTGTAATCCGTTCTCATCCTTAAAATCCTCTATAGCCGATTGTAATGGCTTGAATTGATTTTAATTGTTTGTTTATTAAACGACTTTCTATCCATTATAATAAAATTTTTTAGAATTTTATAGAGACAAACAGACCTTGAAAGTCTATTTTAATCGAGTTTTGTCCATAGAACCAGGAGAAGATTTAGGGGGGAGGGGATAGAACTGAATTTCATGTCTCTCAGTCATAATTCGTCGATAAAAGATCAATGTGATTTGCATCTATGTTTCATAGATGTAACACGAAAGAACATTGTTGAAGTGGCACTGCAACATGAATGATACATGGATGCAGGCGCGAGGGGGGGGGGGCGTTTTTTCAAAAAAAAAAAATTGAAAATTTTTGCGTTTTTTTAGATTCACCAAATTGATTTTGTGAGCTCTCCCTAACAACTAAAAAGACCCTGTTTTGGCCAAAAATTCTGCGCCGCAGACAAATTTTTTAAAAACAGGCCAAAAATATCGTTTTTAGAAACTTTTTGGAAAAATTCGACCAAAAAATTGTTTTTTTTTGGCGCGCGCTCCCCCTAGTATAGATTGGCGCCAAAGGCGCCTTTAGAAAAATTTTAATGTCAGTCAGCCAAAAATGGATACCCCGAAAAGGTACAAAGGGGGGACCCTTTGGGTTGGCAGGGGGTCGAATCTCTGAGGGATAACGTCCCCCCCAAAATCCGCTACTGCATGGATGCAAAAAATTGAAAGGCTAAAGATACAATGCTGAATTGCAATGCAATTTCAACCCGGGTATAATTTGTCAAAAAATCATAGAGTTGTTTTTTTTTGTTATGACTC
>NC_087066.1:30150901-30197445 GCF_963678635.1 Symsagittifera roscoffensis
TTGGATCCGTGATCCCAGTTTGTTGACACGACACTGTGGTGCTAGTTTTGTGGAGCTTGAGCAACGATGGTGCACTAGGATGAGTTAGTTCGACGTCCGCGTCTACTAACTCATGTTATTCTAACAACCGAAGTGTTTTTCGGCATATCTGTCGACCTTCTCCATGGGTCCTTCTTGTCACGTCTTCTCTCATTTACGATCAACTTGATGGATCATAACTCAGCCCATCTTCTCCACTCCTTTCCTCTTTCTGGTCGACTGACGCGTAGCCTTCTCCGATGTTTTTATTCTTTTGACCGACACTTCTCAAAGCACCCACTTGCTCCGCTCCCGACTGTTCATTCGTCTCCTTATCTCGCCTTTCCTCGCTCGCCTTGTTCATTGCTGTCACGCCGCCCGTAGCGCAATCATGTTTATCGCTCTTGACCGCCCGTTTGTTCTCGTCATCGTCGTCACCATTCTCTTCATCGCTACTTTCAAGTACTCGCCTCATTTTATTTTTCTTACTTATGTCACTCTCTGCGTGCGTTGGCCTCTTTCTCCTCTTTTGCTTCGTATGTTCGGCTAGTACCACAATAGTTCCAACCATTGGTGCGACTCTTTGTTCGCAAACTTTACTGGGATCTGGAGTGTTCTCAATGAGACTCTTTTTTGTCTGGCTTTCTTCGACCGTTGATCTAAATGAAACACCACTTCGCCTTAAAAACGACCCTTTTTTCATTTGCACCGTATGTGGTGTTATTTTGTTCTATAGTAGCGGATAAACAGTTATACCTCATTGGGTCCTTTGGATCCGTGATCCCAGTTTGTTGACACACCGCTGTGGTGCTAGTTTTGTGGAGCTTGAGCCACGATGGTGCACTAGGATGAGTTAGTTCGACGTCCCCGTCTACTAACTCATGTTATTCTAACAGTCGAAGTGTTTTCCGGTTGTGAGGAGCGTAAACCAGGTCACTTCTCTTTTCCCGATCTAGCTTTAGCTCCTATGCTGGGAGTTCGCTAGCTTCATCTAAACATTGTAGTTTGTAATTAATTACATTCGTCCAGTCGAGATTCTTAAGTGATGGTTTTTTCGTAAGGTTCCGGAGAGAGATATTAGCTTTTCTTCCATGATAGGCTTCAAAAGGCGTTAATTTAGTTTTAGATTACGGTACGAATCATAAAGCGCTTAAACCATGTCACTTGCGCGATGATCATTTGCCGGTAATTTTATAAGCTCCATATACTCGTAATTGCAGAAATTAGAATTCCTTTGAGAAGAATCCGGTCCTCTGATCCATAGGTAGTTTCCTTGGGTGCGTGGACCCTAGAAATCCAATTGTACTAAATTGTTTGGTTCCATAGGTTTATATGCTATACCAATTTCACCTTTAGGAATGTCCGGATTAAAATTTTTACCTTAATCGTACTTAGCGGTTGCCGGAAAATTTTAGTACTTAGCGGTTGCCGGAAAATTCCGTTGCATAAGCGGGATTGAACATTCCTTCTCCGCCGCGAACATTTTATCTCGACCGTGGTGGTTTTGATATAGTCGATTAAGCGCTGATGCGGACATATCCTCAGGTATGGCCAACCGGCCATCCATCCAAAGGCAGTTTTCTGTCACTACAAAGTCGTTATAATGTTGTAAGTAATACTGTCTAAATATGGCAATGACTTCTTTTGTCCAAGGGTTCCGTTCCCGAATTGCATCTCGAATTGTCATCAAAATTGGGTTTTTTCAAGGTTTGCCCCACAAATTTCAAAATATGTTACGCACTAAACAAACTCACACATATACATACAATCGTTTCATACAAAATCATTTTGATTTGCATACCCCATCAAGACAACCACACCATCGTTTTCAGTTTCTTAACTCAAAATACACATCACCATTTTTCCTTAATTTTACATATTGCATCAAAGATACTAACCTCCACTGCATCCTCCGCAACTATGACACAGTAACACAAATGTATATATTTTGTCCCTTCACGAAGACCTTTAACGCCGAAAAATCCAGACCCCTTCCTTATCCCGCATGAATTTATCCAGCCTATAGAAATACCAATATTAGAATTCTTTCACAATACTAAATATAATCACAAAATATATAACCTCATTCAAAACACAACTTACGAGTTTGCAGTAGGCATCGAAGAACTAAAAACCATTAAGGCACTTCAATTGCTTTGGCCACTGCTCCAAACTAAAAATATCATTCGCATACTAGCCAAATTACTAACAACATCAGATATGATACACGAAATCTTCCCCCAGGGTTTTTTCCCAGACGATTAACAGGTAAGTATAATTTAAAAAACTCTTCACTAATAAATTTAAATTAGTAATAACCATTTTTTTTAATGTTTCATTTATATTTCTAGTCTTCACACCACGATCACCTACAAAAACAGAAAATAAAAATAAAAATACAAACTTGTTAAAATTCTCTTAAAACTCATTAATATCTTGCAGTAAATCATGTAATAAAATTCATACCAAATGTAGTAATTTTATCTATAAATTATTTCCCCATGAAGCAGTAAATTTAATTACGATGAAAAATTATAATTTTAAATTTCCCCCAAACGCAGTAAAATTCAAATTCTATGCAATAAATTGATAAAATGAGAAAGCAGTACTAACCTTTTGATATTTTCATTCAATCGCACAAGAATTCTATCCAAACTCGCACAGCTCGCCCACGAAGAATTGTTTAAATAATGATTTAAAGTTTCAAGTTTTCACACTCAACAACTCTAACACACGATAACAAGTTTCAAACTTTCCTTTAACCCGGTTGGAAAGGAATTATATACTAAATCAAACTAACCAACGCAGCTTACTAAACACCACAAATCATAAAATAACAGCATGACTAAGAAAAGAAAACCAACGGTGCCCAAACCGGATTAACCCAGTTTAAAACTGGATAATTTATTCTTTTGAAGACTATTATAAAGTCTAAGAAAGAAATAATAAAACAAAAAAAAGTCGCAAGACAAACCCATACCAAAAAGAATTTGATTTTTGAAAAAAGGACACGACCAAAGCAACATAAGAAAGACCAACATAAACCCAACATAAAACGTTATCACATAACAGGACCTCTCAAAGAAACAGCATGAAATCATACTTCCACTCCTGGCCTAACCCACCAGAGAGGACGTCCTTAGCATGCCCTATAGTCGGTCTAACCCACCGCGCTACATCCACGCTTTGTGACCACGCTTCTATTTTTAATAAGAAGTACTCAAAGGTGAGTAACTCTTCAAAATAACCAAACTAAAACAAAACGCTTTTGTGAAAACGATTAACTGAAATCATGATTAAAAAATTGGACTAACATAATTTTATAAAATGTAAATCATACTTTGCAGCATATAGATCAATACACAACAACAAAGACGAACATCCAAAAACTCGATGATCCCATCACACTCGAACAAAAGAATGGCTAAGCATAACCGATATGCCGTCCACAATCACAACTCAAAGGATTTAGAGTACGACTTGACTTCGCAGAAAAGGACTTCATTGAACTAGACGAATGACCACCTCGATGTTCAAGTATACGTACAGATCCGAGTTACAAGGCATCCCTTCCACACACGATCTCCACGCCATTCCCAGACGAAGTTGAACACAAAACAAGCTCTCTAATTAATACAGAAAAACCCGTCATAGCAAATCATTTTGAAATCAGATTGATTTCTTTGGGGATTACAGTCGTTGTCAAAAGACGACGCAACGATTGTATGTCCCTAACTCCAGACAAGAGGAACCGGACAAGAATATGATGTTCGCCAAATACCAACGTTCATCATCCATCCTTCAAATTGCAGAAAGATAACTCTATAAAACTCTGTAAAACCCGGATTGGTGGAACCTGATCTAAACTACATTTTATAATTGGATAAATTGGATATTTTACCACTGTAAAATATTTAATATTAACCAATCATAATCCATCTAACTAACAACCCAGTTATTTGTAAGTGCTGAAATTACTTGTAATTTCAGCACCAGAGAGATTTGAATTTAACTTAGAAATTAGTTGCCTCTCCAAGAGAACTTCAGCTGCCGCAATAAACCAGTATACCCTAGATCTATTGAGCCTAGCAGAGACTAGTTAAACACCCTGAGACTAGTAAGTATAAGAGTAAGATTAGGATCGGTATTAGACTAAGAAGTTGCACGAATCTATCCGGCCGAAAATAAGATAGCGTAACGAGCAGACGGTGTACCCTATCCGAAATTACTCTATGAGTTAACCACATCGGTCATAACTCACAACCAACTCCCCGGCCAAATAGACGTTGGGGCTTTCTCGAGTTAATCTTTCGGAAATTTTTTCCACGAATGAGTCCTTCAAACCATAATCAAACTTTGCTTCAAATTCTACAAATCTAACCCTCCTCTCTACTCGAGCTTTGAGACTGACACTACTCATCATATTGAGAGGCGTCATTTTCTTCAGGGATTTCTTCAAGATATCTTCTCTAGCACTTAATTTGGTATCGAAACAACCAACTGATTCACCATTTACGTAAATCTTGATCAACTGGATGACTGCGTATCAACATCGTTCTCACTTACTTAATATTGATCAACCCGTTCAGCCTTCCTCTCAAGTAAGTTAAAGAGTTTCCAGTTGGCCAATGGGGCAACCTTCACAATCTTTTTTGATCCTGAGATGCTATTGATACCCAATTGGGTCAGCTCTCACCCACTGGACTAAATTCAATCGCAGCAGAAAATCCAACGAAACAAGATTGCCAATACTTTGTTCTTGGCTCAGCAGCTTTTTCAGTTCGGATTTTAGGCAGCCGTATTGTTTTCGGTTATTTTCACTCTTTGAGCTGAAATTATGGTGTCTCCTTGTCCACAAATGAAAACTTTTCCCCCGCTTCGCTAGCTTTTTTCTCCTCTTTTGGTTCATAAAATTCAGTCTTCTTGTCTCGCATCCTTTGTTCATACGATAGCCGTCGAGTCTGATTATCGAAACGCTGAAGTGCCGTGAGCAATATTTTAAACAATGAGAGAGCTCTGTTATATAAATGCAACTTAAGGGGATCGTTCCCAAAGTAGGATCTATACTGCTGAACTCAAAATTAAAACTTAAAATTTTCATGGAAACATTTAACTTTTAAAAAAGATAATGATATTTTTCTTCACTTTTTCATTACCAATTTAATTTTGAGTACAAATGAGATAGAGGGGTCCCAAGAAACTAACTTGCTTTGGCCACTGCTCCAAACTAAAAATATCATTCGCATACTAGCCAAATTACTAACAACATCAGATATGATACACGAAATCTTCCCCCACGGTTTTTTCCCAGACGATTAACAGGTAAGTATAATTTAAAAAACTCTTCACTAATAAATTTAAATTAGTAATAACCATTTTTTTTAATGTTTCATTTATATTTCTAGTCTTCACACCACGATCACCTACAAAAACAGAAAAGAAAAATAAAAATACAAACTTGTTAAAATTCTCTTAAAACTCATTAATATCTTGCAGTAAATCATGTAATAAAATTCATACCAAATGTAGTAATTTTATCTATAAATTATTTCCCCATGAAGCAGTAAATTTAATTACGATGAAAAATTATAATTTTAAATTTCCCCCAAACGCAGTAAAATTCAAATTCTATGCAATAAATTGATAAAATGAGAAAGCAGTACTAACCTTTTGATATTTTCATTCAATCGCACAAGAATTCTATCCAAACTCGCACAGTTCGCCCACAAAGAATTGTTTAAATAATGATTTAAAGTTTCAAGTTTTCACACTCAACAACTCTAACACACGATAACAAGTTTCAAACTTTCCTTTAACCCGGTTGGAAAGGAATTATATACTAAATCAAACTAACCAACGCAGCTTACTAAACACCACAAATCATAAAATAACAGCATGACTAAGAAAAGAAAACCAACGGTGCCCAAACCGGATTAACCCAGTTTAAAACTGGATAATTTATTCTTTTGAAGACTATTATAAAGTCTAAGAAAGAAATAATAAAACAAAAAAAAGTCGCAAGACAAACCCATACCAAAAAGAATTTGATTTTTGAAAAAAGGACACGACCAAAGTAACATAAGAAAGACCAACATAAACCCAACATAAAACGTTATCACATAACAGGACCTCTCAAAGAAACAGCATGAAATCATACTTCCACTCCTGGCCTAACCCACCAGAGAGGACGTCCTGAGCATGCCCTATAGTCGGTCTAACCCACCGCGCTACATCCACGCTTTGTGACCACGCTTCTATTTTTAATAAGAAGTACTCAAAGGTGAGTAACTCTTCAAAATAACCAAACTAAAACAAAACGCTTTTGTGAAAACGATTAACTGAAATCATGATTAAAAAATTGGACTAACATAATTTTATAAAATGTAAATCATACTTTGCAGCATATAGATCAATACACAACAACAAAGACGAACATCCAAAAACTCAATGATCCCATCACACTCGAACAAAAGAATGGCTAAGAATAACCGATATGCCGTCCACAATCACAACTCAAAGGATTTAGAGTACGACTTGACTTCGCAGAAAAGGACTTCATTGAACTAGACCAATGACCACCTCGATGTTCAAGTATACGTACAGATCCGAGTTACAAGGCATCCCTTCCACACACGATCTCCACGCCATTCCCAGACGAAGTTGAACACAAAACAAGCTCTCTACATAATACAGAAAAACCCGTCATAGCAAATCATTTTGAAATCAGATTGATTTCTTTGGGGATCACAGTCGTTGTCAAAAGACGACGCAACGATTGTATGTCCCTAACTCCAGACAAGAGGAACCGGACAAGAATATGATGTTCGCCAAATACCAACGTTCATCATCCATCCTTCAAATTGCAGAAAGATAACTCTATAAAACTCTGTAAAACCCGGATTGGTGGAACCTGATCTAAACTACATTTTATAATTGGATAAATTGGATATTTTACCACTGTAAAATATTTAATATTAACCAATCATAATCCATCTAACTAACAACCCAGTTATTTGTAAGTGCTGAAATTACTTGTAATTTCAGCACCAGAGAGATTTGAATTTAACTTAGAAATTAGTTGCCTCTCCAAGAGAACTTCAGCTGCCGCAATAAACCAGTATACCCTAGATCTATTGAGCCTAGCAGAGACTAGTTAAACACCCTGAGACTAGTAAGTATAAGAGTAAGATTAGGATCGGTATTAGACTAAGAAGTTGCACGAATCTATCCGGCCGAAAATAAGATAGCGTAACGAGCAGACGGTGTACCCTATCCGAAATTACTCTATGAGTTAACCACATCGGTCATAACTCACAACCAACTCCCCGGCCAAATAGACGTTGGGGCTTTCTCGAGTTAATCTTTCGGAAAATTTTTCCACGAATGAGTCCTTCAAACCAGAATCAAACTTTGCTTCAAATTCTACAAATCTAACCCTCCTCTCTACTCGAGCTTTGAGACTGACACTACTCATCATATTGAGAGGCGTCATTTTCTTCAGGGATTTCTTCAAGATATCTTCTCTAGCACTTAATTTGGTATCGAAACAACCAACTGATAAACCATTTACGTAAATCTTGATCAACTGGATGACTGCGTATCAACATCGTTCTCACTTACTTAATATTGATCAACCCGTTCAGCCTTCATCTCAAGTAAGTTAAAGAGTTTCCAGTTGGCCAATGGGGCAACCTTCACAATCTTTTTTGATCCTGAGATGCTATTGATACCCAATTGGGTCAGCTCTCACCCACTGGACTAAATTCAATCGCAGCAGAAAATCCAACGAAACAAGATTGCCAATACTTTGTTCTTGGCTCAGCAGCTTTTTCAGTTCGGATTTTAGGCAGCCGTATTATTATCGGTTATTTTCACCCTTTGAGCTGAAATTATGGTGTCTCCTTGTCCACAAGTGAAAACTTTTCCCCCGCTTCGTTAGCTTGTTTCTCCTCTTTTGGTTCATAAAATTCAGTCTTCTTGTCTCGCATCCTTTGTTCATATGATAGCCGTCGAGTCTGATTATCGAAACGCTGAAGTGCCGTGAGTAATATTTTAAACCATGAGAGAGCTCTGTTATATAAATGCAACTTAAAGGGATCGTTCCTCCCAAAGTTAGGATCTATACTTCTGAACTCAAAATTAAAACCTAAAATTTTCATGGAAGCATTTAATTTTTAAAAAAGATAATGATATTTTTCTTCACTTTTTGATTACCAATTTAATTTTGAGTACAAATGAGATAGAGGGGTCCCAAGAAACTAACTTGCTTCAAAATTGTTCATTTATTTATTGTTTCGATGAAGCAATTAAAGTATTGCCCAAATTAGTGAAAATGAGGCTACCCGCACTGACAAAAATGAATTGATTTTAAATCGATCCAAATCGATTAACAATGTACATTTACGAACTTAAATGGATTTTAAATCGATTTAAATCAATTTTTTTGAAAATTTTAAATCAATTTAAGTGTCTAAAAAATCTTTTTAAATCGATTTGGATGGATTTTCCGACTCACTAAAATCCATCCGAAACTCACTTAAATCCATTTTAAATCGATTTAAATTGAGCTTTTTGAAAATTTTAAATCGATTGGAGTGTCTAAAAAATCGATTTAAATCGATTTGGATGGATTTTCAGACCCACATTTTCAGACCCAGATTAATAGCGTTTGAGAAAAAGTCTGAAACGACGGACCGGCTCACAATGATTTTTTTTACTGCTGTAGTTAATTTACTGTATTTAAAGATAAATAGAGTGATTTGGGACTCTATTACACTTGTATTTGTATTGATGCTGTGTACCTGTTTTTGCAAGCTGAAAATAAACTAATACACTGCCAATTTAGTCATTTTTTTATCGCTTCTGGGATTTTTCTCGAGTAAAAGTTATGCTTTTTGCAGCAGCGATTTTTTTTGCACTGATGCTTTATACCTGTTTTTGCACTGATAAGAGTATTCTTGTTTGCATATTACAGGAGCAATCCCGATTGGTCTTGCCTACACTGCTGAACTTTTACCCAACAAATACAAATGGGTGGGATCAGTTGTTGGGAACCACCTTTTTGGAAATGTTCTTGGGGGTGTCGTTCCTGCACTGTTCGCTCTATTTCTGCTAACGGACCCCTCCTTGTCCTGGAAATATTACGTCATCGCGTGCACGGTTCCTTCTATGATCACCTTCGTGCTACTGTTTGTGATTCTTAAAGAGACGCCCACTCAATTAGTCGCAAATGGTAAAATCGATGAGGCCAAAAAGGAGATCAGAAGACTCGCAAAATCCAACAAAGTCGAACTACCGCACAAGTTTAGTTTCCGCAAAAATGAAAAGAACAAATTGGGCGATGAATCAGAATTACCCTTTCGAGAAGCATTAATGGCGGCATTTAAAAACTGGGGCATAATGCGAGTTTTCCTTTGCGTAGTTATGATCTCAAACACAACTCGAGCCATCATTTATGGAACAAACGTAGTTATGACGAATTTGTTATTCATGCTCGGAGAGACCAATTCCCAATCTTATTGTGATGGTGCACGGATCAATATCATTTCAAGCTTTTGAGAATGAGTAGAAGCATAAATGTAATAACAATATTATAACCGAATCAAAAACATACCAGAATTTTCATTTACGTCCTAAACCCAGGTTTTTCACGTATTACACAAACCAGATAAATTTTCTCGTATAATTTTCTCATAAGGCTGATCGGATGAACAAAAACGTACCTGTTTTGAATGACTTTTGCCCCATTTTCGCCCTAAGTGTCCCAATTTTTAGCATAAAAAACTCGAAAATGCATTACAATTTTAAGCTTTTTCGAAATGAAATCCGAAGTTAAATTGATCCAGGCACTGAGTCGAAGACATACGTGCTTTCTAAGTGGAACTACGGCGAGCTAATGTTGTCCCAACTGACCGGCGTATTTGCTTGGGTGTTCATTGTGCCGATGATAAACTCCGAAACTGGAGGTGTGAATTTAAGACAGATTACCCGAATCTTTATGAGTATAACTCTGGTTCTCACATCATATCTCTATTTCTGCCTTAATCCTGTTACATCTCTGGGTATATTGACAGCCAGTAGAATTCTGATGCAAGTGGTCAATACAATAGCTTGGATCAATATTACCAAGCTGTACCCCCCAAAAGTCAGGTCCACTTTGACAGGACTGACCACTTGTTTAGTCATGATCCCGCTTCCTATCTTTACATTCTTGACTGAATGGCTCTCGAAGAAGTCGCATTATTTCTTAACATCTCTGTTAATGGCCGTTTATGTTTATGGATTGCTAGGCGCTATTTTTGTCCCCAACGAAGTACCCAACTTCGATCTATAATTCGGCTAGTCAAAGGCCGTTGAAAAATTAGTTAACTGCATTTGAGAATGTTTTCACCGCACCATCAAGGTCATCAACATCTGCTATTGTAAAAGCAATTATGAAACCTGATCTAAACTATATTTTATGATTGGATAAATTAAATGTTTTACCAATGTAAAGTATTTAATATTAACCAATCATGATCCATCTAACTAACAACCCACTTATTTGTAAGTGCTGAAGTTACTTGTAATTTCAGCACCAGAGAGATTTGAATTTAACTTAGAAATTAGTTGGACTCTCCCGAGCACTTCAGCAGCCGCAATAAACCAGTATACCCTAGATCTATTGAGCCTAGCAGAGACTAGTTAAACAACCTGAGACTAGATAGTATAAGAGTAAGATTAGGATCGGTATTAGACTAAGAAGTTGCACGAATCTATCCGGCCGAAAATAAGATAGCGTGACGAGCAGACGGTGTACCCTATCCGAAATTACTCTATGAGTTATACACTTCGGTCATAACTCATCTGGTGCGACCATAAGTCTCGAACAAGACCTTACTAGATTAGAATTAACCAAAATTAGATTAGAAATTAGACAAAAACATTTACAAAATGTTATACGACAATAATTTAATTGAAATGTCTCTCCGACTCAATAGATCAGAGCCAATATTCCGAACCATAATAGAACTACCCGGAATTGGAAGAAGACCTCGAACCAAAGACGACATACGACAAAGTAGAAACTTGCCGTATAGTTATATGATAGTTCGGCAAAAGCCAGAACAAACTTTTATATTTCGAATACTACTTGCAATGAATTTAGATTTCCATTTACAAACATAAAACCTTGAAGTTAATCTTCAAAATCATTTCAGGCGCTAAACAAAATTAATATTATACAATAACGATTGATAAAAAGATCTAAGATCGTTTTCCTAAAACTCTGCAGTATTATACAAAACATGTTTGAAAAATATTTATTGGAAAATAAAAATAAAAATTAGTAGCATGACAATAAATGGTTAGTAATCATAAATCATCTTGTTGTTCCAGCTTCATCACCTAAAACACAACAGCAATCATCAACTCACTAATATCATAAAACACTAATCTTTCCTTTACACAAATTTAAAACTTTATTAAAACTTAAAGTCACTTAATTTTTAAAACCAGATCATCAAGGCTTATCCTTGGATCTTAAATCATTTTCTACTTAATTAAATTTTAAATTTGATCATCAAGGCTTATCCTTGGATCAAACAGAACAACTTTGTTCTCCCCCACCCACTTAATTAGTGTCTAACGACCTCAAACGTCGATTCACTACCCAACCCTTTCTAAAAACCCAGGACTAATAGAAATTTTTAAAACAAAACTAATCATTCAAATTAGGATAAACAGTGAAGAACTTCGGTTATTCATCCTTCACTTGACCCCCCCTCTTACCAGGCCCAAGATAAATCTTAGACTTAGTAAGTTTAAAATAGTATCTAACGAACTACTCGCGTTCTAATTATACCTGAACCTTGTGGATCGATTTACTATTCTCCAACCCTTGAACACAATCACTACCCCTAAGTAAGATTAAGTAAGTTAACACCTTAGCTTATACTAGTCACAAGAAAGTAAAAATAATTCTTCGGAATCGATATACTTTTCTCTCCAACCCTGAACAAATAGACCCAGGTTAAGCTAACCAAAAAATCGTAAGAACTAACAGTTTAAGAAAATAGAAATCATTTAACAACCTTTGCATCCGTCATTCTAAACCTTATGTCATTTAAAAACCTAGGAAATAAACAAACAATCATTTTACACAATTGTGAAATAGATAACAAAAAATACGACCTTGTAATCACACCTCATACACAAACAGTTGGATACATTCGCACAAAACGACAAACACTAAAAAGAAAAATAATAACTAAACAAAGACAAATAACACGAAAAAGATTTTCAAAAAATCGAAACGCATTTTCAGAATCAGAAACCAACAGTTTAGACGAACTTTACAAATTAAAAGAATCAATAGATAAAAATTACCCACAACACGATCAATTATATTTTTCTGACTCAGAAACAACTTCAAATTCATCACAAAGAGGAAAAAGAAGAATAAAAAAGCAGTACAAACACAAACCAGTACATTTATACAATTGGAATCAACCAATTCGACACATTAATAATTACATATTAACAGTCATCGAACGAAAAAATGAGTTCAACACACACCCCAGGTGACGAAACTCCAGATGACGATGAAATCTTTCCTTTTATAGTAGACGCAGATACTGATAGAGGACAACACATATTTTGTCAAAATTTACTCGTAAATTTATTTGAACCCGGAATCAGTCCATGTAAAACAGAGTTCCCCGATGTAAAAATCAAAAGACAAATCATAGATCACTATCTAAAAGATATATGCAACATAACACAACAGTATGGAATCTACTCCATAGAATTCACTTCCCCAAACCATAATAATAGAACATATACTATTCAAACAGACGATCTTGATTTAGAATTTTCAAAAGTTTTTTCAGAATATATAAAAAGCATCCAATACCATAACTCACAAAGAGCAAACTCCATTTTCACTAATGAAGTTTTCGCAATAATATATAGTTATATTTCGATATTAGAAAACGAAATCCCATTAACAAATGTCTCACCGACAGAAACATCTAAACATTTGAAAGTACGACATGAAATTACACTACTCTCTAGTTATTTAAACATCATTAAAGAAAATTTCACGAAAGATGACGTTTCACAACATACCAAACACGATCTACAAAAAATTTTAGCATGGTTCATAATAGATTATTTCACACACAATATTGATTTAATTGCACAAGCAAGAAAAAATTTTAGACCCCAAAATTCGAACGATGATACCGCTATCACAGAACAATCAGATTATGTTTGGGACCCCGAATGGTCTCATCCCGCATTTATAAGCTTTCCACAATCAATCTCAAGTCAAGCAATAGGTACAATATCTTACATAAGAGATTATGTAAGAGTAATACCATTAACAATTGATGCAACACCATTAAACTATAATACATTTTTACCCGATACACAAAATAATAGTTTAAACTCTACAGTCATACACAACGAAAACCTCAATGGAACTAGGAATCTTACTCAACAAGATATCCAGACACCATCACACTTCATAAATGAAGAAATTGTACACACAACAACTACACAACAAAGTATTTCACCAATACGCCCAAATTTAACAACACCAAGAAATACAAATCCTTCACAAACACAGGTAACCTTACAATCAACCGTTAAACCTTCGGTTGCCCCTAAATATTCACATATGGATTACCAAACATACAGACCCATGACAATACCATCAAAAACACGCAAAACATTCACTAGAAACAACTTTGCAGACCATAATTATAATTATACACATCCATCAAAAACAAATTATCAACCACAAAGGAATTTTAATCAATATACAAAACCTCGAAACTGGGATAACCCAACGGCCCAATATAATTCCAAAAATTTTCAACCAAACCCTCCACAGGATCGCAGTGAAAATTACCCATTTTTTCAACAAAATAAAAATAAAAAACAAACATCTTATCAAATGGATTATTTATCCTCAGATGACGATTTCTTACAACCAGATATATTTGCACCAAATACTCAAGAATATCGTAGACAAGGAATACAGAAAACACGTGCAAATTATAGGAATTTTTCTCCACAACCGATAGATGCACAACATCAACAACCAATTCAACAACAAAATCCAATTAATACACAATCTTTTCAACCAATTCAACAACAAAATCCAATGACTGCACACTCGTATCAAGCATCACAAATGCAAAATGAAATACCACTCCCATATTATCTTCAACAACATGAAATAACAAGAAACCAACTTTCAAATTTTTCTCAAATGCCAAATGCAGCAGAATCATTACAAATGACAATGAATCCATACCTAATGGGTGGATCATCAATAACATCAAACAAACCCTTAATGGTTTTCACAGGAACAGACCCTGAATACTCCGTAGAAGATTACTTAAATGCAGTAACAGCAAATTTGATTTTAAATATAGGACCTGAACCAATTAATACGCCACTACATCAAAACTGGATACATCGACGCACAGCGTTGATACAAACAACCTTAGATGGCGCAGCCCAAAAATGGTTTTCAGTACTACCTCTAGAAATAAAATCAAACTGGAAAAGATTTACACAAGAATTTTCAAAAATGTTTGACTCTGAAAGAAACAAACAACAACAAAGAGTTTTATGTAATGAAATTCGCAGATTACCAAACGAAACCATCAAGCAAATAGCAGTACGAATCGAAACACTAGTTCGAAAAGCATATTCACTAAATACACATGACTATAAAAACACAAAGATGACAGAAATCTTAATGATGACCTTAACACCACAATTACGGAAAATAGCAATAAAAAAGAGAGCATCCCATCCTTCTTCAATTCGAGAACCCGATTTAGATTTTCGAAAACTAGTAGACAAACTAGAACAAGCAGAAATCACGATGAAACTAGAAGAAACGGAAAATCTGAAATTACAATACGTTAACAGAATTGAAACGACTCCCACTAATATTAATAATATACAGGAATCAGAAACAGACCTCGTTGAAAAAATCACTGAAATACTCAATATTTACGAAAAGAACCCGAACTTTAAAGGCAAACCATCTTTCAAAAAATGGTGTAATTATTGCCGACGATACGGACATAGTATTTCCGAATGTAAACAAAAGCAGCAAGATAGTCAAAATAAACCTCAAAAATACAAAGAACCAAATAAATCATTCTATCAATACATGAAAAAAGATCAAAATTTACCGAACAAAACAGTTCACAGCAACAACAGTTCAGGAAAACCACTCCCGAACAATACAAATTATACAAGAAATCAATCCCCATATAACTCAAGTTATAGAGGAAGATCACCAGAACGAAGAAACACGTATAATTCATCACAAAATCACTACAATAGACCAAATAGTAGAAATAACTACTCCAGATCAAATTCAAATACACAACGATTTGTTTCTAGATCTAATTCCCAATCAAGAAATAACTACTATCCAAACAACCAATCACGAAATTCATCATACAATAGGAATAGAAACTACTCCTATAATAGAAATAGAAGTTATTCAAACAATCGAAATCAGAATTACCCGAACAATCGATCAAGGAATAACTCATATAATAGATCGAACTATAACAGACCAAACAATAATTATCAAAACAGATCGCGAAATAATTCACAAAATCGACACCCAAGTTATAATAATCGTTATAGAAATTATTCCCAATCACCACACCGGAATAATAATAACTATAATAACTCTAATAATCGTCATAGAAGCAGTACACCTAAACATCAAAGACAAATCAATCAAGTACAAGCTAATCCAGAAACAACATCAGACCCCCCAGGTATTGATAACACAGTAACTGATACGTTACAACTCAATCAAATAAACTGTACATCATCAGATTCAGAAAGTGATACTGAAAACACTCTTTCTATCAATATGATAAAAGTCGAAAATGACTATGAATCTGTCATATATGAACAACCCTTTCCATCACACATATATGAAAATCAATCAGAATTTCTTCAAAATTATTACACTACACCCATAAATTCCACACCAACGACGCAAGAAACAAATGAGATTAACACTACAGATCAAACCAATAAAAACACCAAAACAAAATGCTTGAATACAAACCACATTTATCAAAATATACAAAAAGAACAACCCAAAGAAAAAATTTGGACAATACCATTTCTCTTAGAAAGCCCAAGAAATAAAGAATTTCAACCACCAGACCTTGAAATAGATTTTTTAATTGATTCAGGAGCAGAATCAAACATAATAAACATTCCCACATGGAATGAAATAAAAACTTTACACCCAAAGCTAACACCTCTTGAAACCTCCAGTAAGTTAGCAACAGCACAAGGATCAACATTGATAAACTACGGAAAAATCCAATTATTTCTCCTCCCTACCAGAACAATGGAGCAAAGTAAAATTCTAAACAAGCCATTTAAACAAATATTCCATATCACTGATATTAAATATAATATCATTGGAATACCATTTATTTCGAAGTATATACCAACAATTAACATCCTAAACAGTAAAATATTAATCAAAGATAAATATACAAAAACAAAAGAAACATCCCTAACATTTTTTCAAAGATTAAACAAACAACCACCATTCTTTTCAAAATTTTATCCAATATATAACCAACAAAGAAAACACCTGAAACCACTATCAGGAAACATCTATAATTTTTCAATAAAACAAGTTCACCAATATGATAAAGAACAAAACAAACAAAAATTTTATATGTCAGATTTTGAATTCAAACCTATTCATAAATTTTTCAAAATCACAATCTCATCAATAAAATATTTGAAAAATTCGAATTCAGATATTATTTCCTTACATGTCTATAACAACACACCTTACCAAGTAACATTACCTTTAGGACTTTTAGGATATTGTGAAACCAACGCTACAATATCACCAATACACGAAAAAGCCTATCGCGTAAATAATATACTCCAATTACTAGATATTTGCCAATCTACAATTCTTAATGAAGAATTATCTATAAATAATATAATAAGTAACGAAAACAGAAATACGGATTATTTCACAAAAACTCCATATTTCAAACCTACATTCAACATCAGTAACTACACAGAGGACCAACAAAAATTTTTAACAATGTTTAATTTCCAACATTCACAAATAACACAAGACGAATTCGAAAAATTAGCCAAACAGCTAATTAAATATTCATCAGTCTATGCAACATCAAAATTCGATGTTGGCAAAATCAGTTCATCACTACATCTCCCATTAAAACCAGACGCAGTTTTCAAAAAACAGAGAGCAAGTAAAGTACCAGTTCACTTACATGATAAAGTAAACAGATTACTCGATATTTTAGAACAATACAACATTATATCACCAGTTAATAAAGAAGAACAACCAAAAGGCAACACATTCATCAACCCCGTTATCATTCTAGCTAAAGGAGAATCATTAAAAATCGTTCTCGACGCTAGATACCTCAATTCACTTATAGATGAATCAAAATGTAATTGGCCCATTGAACCAATACAAGTTATTTTAACAAAAATAAACGGCAAATACTTTACAACCGCCGATATGAATAGTGCATACAATCAAATGCCACTAGATGAACAATCACGACGTTTAACACAATTTGTTATCGGAAACCAACAATATGAATTTAACCGCTTATTCTATGGAATATCCATAGGACCAGCAGCATTTTCAGCTTTTATGAGCAAAATTTTTAGACCACTAATACTCAAGAAAAACGCAATCACCTATTTAGACGATGTTTTTATGCAATCACAAACAAAAGACGAAATGTTCAAAGTTTTAGAAAAATATCATCAAATACTTCAGAACGAAAATCTGAAGGCCGCCCCCGATAAATCACACTTCTTTTTGACAAGAGTTAAATTCTTAGGACATAACATAGAAAGAAAAACAATAACTCCACTGAAATCACGCATTGACGCTATTCAAAAACTTCAACCACCAACAAATAAAAAGAAAATCCAAGAATTCCTTGGAATGTTAAACTTTTTAAGTAAATATGTTTATAAAATGCAATTATATCTACGACCATTTTACAACATCCTTAGACAACAAAATAATTTTGAATGGAATACAGAACATCAAGCACGATTCGAAGAAATAAAGAAACTTTTA
The DNA here is from genome assembly GCF_963678635.1 of Symsagittifera roscoffensis. Lineage (NCBI taxonomy): Eukaryota > Metazoa > Xenacoelomorpha > Acoela > Convolutidae > Symsagittifera > Symsagittifera roscoffensis. The sequence continues at coordinate 30,169,056 of NC_087066.1, forward strand.
ACTGAACAAATTTCAAACACAATTCCAGACCCTGATCAACCATTTTATGCAATGTGCGATGCTTCGAACTTTGGCATCGGCGCAGCACTATTACAATCACATAATGGTACAAATAAAATGAACCTCATATCAGCAAATTCTCGACTATTCACTCAAGCAGAGCTACGACTCTCAACTCTAATGAGAGAATGCACAGCCATAATATATACACTGACAGAATATGAATTTCTGATACTTGGATCAAAACATCCAACAGTTTTATTCACAGACCACAAACCAATCATTTTTCTTTTCACACAGAAATCTAACCCAAACCACCGAGTTTACAGATTTCAACTAATTCTAATGAAATTTCCAAACTTACATATAGTTTGGACTGCAGGAAAAAATCTTGCTTTACCAGACACCTTAAGTCGAAATACACCACCTGAATTACTTACACGAAAAACAACAGTTGAAATACCCAAGAACATAAAATTCTACCTTGCAGAAAACGAAACATCACCCCGATTGGAATGCAAATATGCAGTAAAAACTGATATTGAACAATCACAAATAAATAATTTACAACATTTCCCACTTTATTTAGATTGTCAAAATAATCATTATGAAGTTGACCTACTTGGAACATCAACTTTCAAACCAATCCCATATTCTCAATGGATAAAAAATAACACCCAACAGAAACGAACAAAACAACACCTACCTAAAAAAGACCATTTTCCACTAATTGAAAAAGAAGATTTAACTGATAAAATAAATTTATCAGGACCACAAACAAATGATTCAAAATACACAATAAATCAAGTTTTTGACCTCCATGACCCACTTGATACAATACCCTTATCTAAATTAGAAATCGAAAACATTTTTCTCCCCCCAACAGAAACAATTACAATTTCAACACTGAAACAATATCAAAACCTTGACCCAGTAATTAGACAACTGAAATCATGGCACAAATATAAAACTAAACCTATCAAAGCAGATTCAACCATTCTAGGAAACAAAACACTCCTCCGATACTTTCGCAAATTTAACAACACAACAATTAACGAAAATACAGACCTTTTAGAGTATAACCTGAATGAATCTACAGTTCCATGTCTCCCTATAAGTATGATTCTTATAGCTTTTAATATTTCACATACACAAAATATTAAAGGACACTCTGGATCAGAAAAAACATATTCAAATTTCATACAAAATTTTTACTTCCCAAATGCACCAATCTGGATAAAAGTACTATGCAATGACTGTATAGTATGTCAACTAAATAAACCTTACCCAAATCAAAAACAAATAGCACAAAAACAAGATTTTAAAGGACAAAGTTTATACTTTAATCATCGTATCTCATTTGATACTAAAGGACCAATTTCACCCTCATCAGAAGGAAACTCGTACATTATGGTAATTGTTGACGCATTTACACATTATGTAGCACTTAACCCAGTACCACATTGTAACGCTTATTACGCTTACACAACACTCTATGAACACTGGATAGCAAAATTTGGACTACCAGAAATTTTAGTCACAGACAATGGTACAGAATTCATAAATAATGAAATAATAACACTATGTCATTTATACAACATTAAACACAAACCACGTACATCTCATGCACCTTGGACAAACGGCTTAGTCGAAGGTATGAACCGTTCACTACAAGAATATCTTAGATGTATCATCAACGGAAATGATACAAAATATACCGAATGGTCAGCAGATGTAAAATTATTTCCCTTAGCATATAATTCACAAATCACGACAACTTTAGGAATGTCACCATACGAAATGGTTTTTAACCAAAAGCCACGCAAACCAATAATGTTTACAGCAAATTCTCATAAAAACGCACAAGGTTATTGTCAACCAAATAAAGACTCAATTTGTTATAACCTCCCATTACATACTCACGATGAAGATCATTTTCATCACCCACAAATTCTTAAACTAGCCTCCGGTACACACACCGAATGGATTTTAAATAGAGATAAGAAACACAATGAAATTTACCAAAAAATAACGAAAAAGTTATTACAAAGACAAAACATAAATGACCAAATCAATTCACGTTTTACACCAGCTTCCGATTTAAAAATTGGAACATTTGTTTTAATACCTAATTTTAATACTCAAAAAGGAATTTCTAAAAAATTACAACCCCTCCGAAAAGGACCCTACCAAATAATTGCAAAACCCACTGATGTCACATATAAAATTACCGACTCAGACAAAAAAGAAATCGTTCAACATCGAAACAACCTATTACCTTATTACCCAAAGGAATACGCACTCCGCGAATTAACTCAATTATATTCTTTCACAGGATTAAAAATCATTCAAAATGAACCACATCTGAAAAACACAGAACAAAATGATAACCCCACCGAAAATCAAAACACGAAACCAACCGCCACCAAAAACAATACGCAAAACCATAAAGAACCTCCAAAACCACGAAAAAATAGAAAAATGACAGAACAAATAATACCCCAAGAAGAAATAGACAAATCAGAACATAGAAAAGCAACAAGACTCCGAAATCAACCACGTAAAAACTACAAAATGTTCATCCCCCAATCTAAAATATTAAAGAAAGTAGAATTTAAAAAGTAATTTTAAGATTTTATACTTCACAATCTTGAAACCTCCGTAACATTTTTCATTTCAATTTTCAAAATAACATGCTCACAAGTACGCAATAATTCTAGTTCAAAATAGACCAATAGGATTCATCCAATCCGTCACTTTCTCTAACTCAAACTAAGATCAATTAGACGAATAATCTAGAACTCCAGGCACATCTCTAACTATAACTTTACAACCTCCAGGTCAAAAATAAGCAAACCACTCCAACTTGACAGCTAAAATAAATATCACCATAATACCGTACCCCTCCCTTATCTAATAACCCAAAGATCAACAATATTTCCCCAACTCAGACCACGAATACCCCCAAAACAAATTTGATAACTTAGCCTAAAGTAACAAAATGAAGATTTTAATTAGCCTAAAGTATAAAAATCTCACCATACCCCGGATCATTTGACAAACAAAAATAAAGAAAAAGACGACCTCCCAGTCACCATGAAAATTGCCCCCAACAATTTTTTACAAAACTCAACCCACTTGTCAAAAAACTAATAAATAATTCGACCACACTAGAAAATCGCCTCAAACAGCAAAAAATATTCGACCAAGAGATCATTTCTTAAATGCTTTTCTCTCAAACAGTTGCTCAAATATTTATAAATTTTAAACATTTTTTTTCAATACTTGAAGCCTTTATAATATTTCTTTTTGATATACTTGAATCTTTTCTAATAATCCTAATCATTTTTTGTAACATTTTTTTAATTTTCTACACTATACTCGAACTATTCCTCCAACTTTCCAAAACCCTTGAATATATCCACAGGTACGATTTTAACAACTTGTCTAAATGATACGAACAATTTTCAGTAGAACTGATATTTTTTTACTGTTTGTAATTTTCATAACATTTTTATCATCCCTCATTTTGACCATATGTAAATGTATAAAGAAAGCAATCATCACATTTGCCCTAGCAACAATCCTTCTAATTCTTTTTTTGGAAGAATATTATAATAAACACAAAATTTCTCACTAAATTAACAATTCAAAAATCCATCAAAAATTGCTACCCAACAGTCACAGAATCAGTCTTCACCGACATCATCCCAAGATAATCCAACACCACCTTCAACTACTCAAAATCCTCAAACATCTACACGAATTTCTTTTCAAGACAATCCATACACTTTTGAAGAACGGCACGCTCGTTTATCTGAACCACTAGAACCAGTTCAACGACAAGCATCCCTAAGTGAACCAACATACAATCTTTACCCAACACTACCACAAGAACTAAGTAGAATACGAAACCTTAGTCAAAACCAAAACACAACAGAAATAAATAGACAAATTATACATCCTCGACGAAATAGAAATTTTCAAACTCCCCGAGTTCATTTTGATATACCTCAATCCCCACCACAAACCACTCCAGAAAACACCACTGGTATCACACCAGAAACTCCTACACTTTTTTCACAACGAAGCACTTCAAGTCTACCCTCAGACTACTTAGGTTCAACACCAACATCTGAACAAATACGTGAAAATCCTTTTAACCCCCCAAACCAAACATCACGATTTCCATATTGGACTACACATTCATTTACACAAGGTGAACCAAATTTAGTCAATGACCCCATAGATATTTCTACGGATACAACAACATCCTCATCACTACCAGAAACATTATCACTACCATCAACACCATCAATAAGCCAATTTTCACCACTACCCTTTAACTTAAATTTTCCAAATAATCTCGACGCCAGATATCGAGAACAATCATCAATAAATATTCCTTTAAGATTAGACTGGAATACATTCACAGCACCTCCACCATTATTTGGACAACATCAAGAAAGTAACCGCCTTCATAACTGGGCACTTAATAGATTACAATATCGCCAAGATATTCATAACGATATCCGTGATCACAATATTCAAATACTCCAACAAAACAGTTTACAATTAAAATTTGAAATCACAGTTAAGTTAAATAACATTACCCAACATCCATACCCATTAAATCCACCTAACATAACAGCTCAATCACTACCACCACCGTTTATTACTACTGAAGTAATATATAAATACGACAGATACACCAAAAACACAATTGGTTACATAACATTTTATAATCCATACTCAGGATTATCATACACATGTATATTCTAAAATTATTAATTTTTCTCCAACTCCCTTTTCTAGTAACCTCAAATCAAAACATAAACCCTTCCCCTCGTACAGGACCACAAGATTTATTAGTAACACATTACGATTGCGAAGAAAATGAACAAAAAACACTACACAAATATGCAATAAATCAAGTATCACAATGTGAAACAGAACCACAAGCTATAGAAACCACAGATATAATAGCAACACTCTATTCCAAAGCCCGAGCAACAACAGTTACAGGTTATAAATTCACAGCGACATTTTCCGAAAAGAAAGTACATTGTTCACAAGTCTCGAACGGAAACAAAAACCGACTTGACCATGAATCATTCTATCAAAGTAATATAGAACGTCTTTTACATCTCAATCCCGACGATTGTAAAAATGAATTACTTAGACTAAACATCACACAAAATAAAAACTCCCAAAGAAAATTAGTTAATTTTCAAGTTTTTTCAGACTCTGTACATCAATCACAACTTGAAAGACACCAAGGACATATAAAACTAGACGAAAAATACCCGTATAACGGCGCACACGGACGATTAACCTATGACCTACATGATAAACATTGGATACCACACATTGGTATAAATAACCCATCAAACTGCAAAGCAGACACGAAAAATAAAGGATACCAAGAAATAATGTTTTTCGATTGGAAAATACAACTCGAAAAAATACAACTCACACGAGATTTATCTGATAATACAATGATCTATCAAGGAATCCGACTACCTTGTAAAAATGATCAAGGATATTGCGACCCTACAACGAGAACACAAGCAACAATTGTTTGGTTCCCCGAAGATACATGTACAACATTTCAAGTAGCAAAAATACACGCTCGTATGATAAAATTTCACGAAAAATATTTTATACAATCAATTCCATATGAACAAGTCCATCCATCACGCAAACTAAGTTCCGATTTTAGAAACATAGACAATATAGAAAATAAATTGACACGATTTCAAATATATCAAGAAACAGAACTTGCATGTAAATACAGGAATCCACTTCACAGAACACAATACTCTGAAATATTAGTTGAATACGAAAAAGGATTCGACATGACCACTGGAAAAGTAAAAATCGACCCATATGCCACAGGTCATCCTCTAAACGAAGGAACATCCTATATACCAGTTAATTTTGAAAAAAGTAACGGACAACCTGGTGGACATCTAAAACCTTATGACACCAGAAGCACACGCTTACAAAAATTATCACTAATGAATACTACATATTTCGGTAATATCCACTATGATATTCATTTGGATATGAAACTAGACTATACAATTAGCCGCATTTTTCAAGAAATGTCACTCTCCGAATTAGAAACACTACACCAACTATGCGAATTAGAACGAACACAAATATTACAATCACTTGCACTAGCAGTATTAAAAATACCCTACGCAGGATACTTATTATCAGGAAATAGATCAAATTTTTTAGACTATGAAGGAAACATCTTATGGTTTTATACTTGTACCAAAAAAGTATCACCACTATACGTTTTTGAAGATAAACGATGTTATAAAAGAATCCCTATCTTTTATAAGAATAAAGTACATTTCGTGGATACACTTTCACGAAGAACCTATTTCTGGGATACCGCAGTCCCATGTGGATCAGAAAACAGCCACAATGTAGTACAACTAAACCCTGATGAAAATAAATATTATCTTCTCACTCCATATCCCACATTAATGCAATCACTCAAAAAATTTTCACCAGAAAGCATTCGCGCTATCGCTCGAAACCCAAATATAGACTTACAATCAATAGGAATATACTCAAAATCAGATATTCAACATCACATTAGAACACAACAATTCCAAGAATTATTAACACAAATGGACACAATACAAAGACAATCAATTGACCAAAACTTACGCAAACTTGCAGAAACCGCAGGTTTTGCCGATATCTACACACAAGACTATAGCGGATATTTTAAAGACATTAAAGATTATATATATCTAAACGGCGAAAAATACCGTCCCCAAGATATATCACCAATTAACATTTTTAGCTTTGTTACACTCAAAAATGAGATCCTAGATTTTCTAGGATGGCCCTACTACATCTTAGAAAAATTGACTATTTTATACGCAATGTTTAACTTTATTGGATTTCTTTTCTCACTCTTAAAAGGAATCTACAATACATGTGCTATACACACACAAGTAAACAGACAAGCAAGCGTAGCACGCATACTCTTTGCAGGATTTTTTGGAATTTTTTCCACATCTATAAACAAAATTCTTTTAGACGCACAAATAAAAGAATATAACACAAAAATAACAACACGACAAAATACATACGACGAAGAACATAACAATGTCGACACACAGCCAACGGCACCACAACTACCACCCCTACCAAATAATCATCCACTATCCCTAGTCCCACGAAATTTTCGAAATTTAGCAATCACACATAATCCAAATTTTCGACTCAATACATCACAAAGTCCCGTCCAACATATAATGACACACCAGTCACAAGATGATAATACTTATGAACAAATTATTGAACAACCCCATACCACCGCTTTTCAGTCTCAAAATAATAATTTTTTTAGCCCACGATGAGCCGCCAACTTGGATCACTACACCGATCAAATTCCCATCCAACCAATCTTACCTCTTCAATCCCAATCATACCACTTTTTGCTTTTCCGCCACCCGATTTTCCATCTAGCAATGTAACATCAGGCATGAATTCCGACACTAACTCACATATTTCAGTTTTATACTCCATCTCGCAGCTAAATAACCCGAATATTGAAACCCCCGATGAATTTGCCGACTCAGAACCATCCCCATCCAATAATTTTCATAACCCTTCTAATTTTTCTCAACCTCCTTTTCAACCCATATTGTCAAATAACCCTGACCCAATCACTCCGACACCCTCTTATGCTTCCCAAGTTACCCCAACCTACTCCTCATACCAATCTGACCAATCATCTCATTCTCCAGACACCCCCGAATCTCCCCAAAGCTAGATAATTTTATTACCCTCCAACAGCAACCCTACCACCTTAACACCCCGACCATAAACCAAATCTCCTCCACTCCAAATTCATCAAATCCCCCTACACCCTCTTCAAATTATACTGAATCATTAACACCATCATCCACATCCACTATATCTTCCCTAAACACTAATAGAGCTTACCGCACTTTTAAAAGAAAATTCCCCAACCATCCTTTCCCAGCAAAACCAGGAACAGCCCGTGAATACATCAACCACCCCCAGCATACTAACACTAAAGAATTTTTAGCTATCACCTTACCCTCGTTTCCACAATACACTTTAAACACCCCTCACGACGCTAACGAAACACGCAACTTTGTAGATGAATACGTTTTAATGCCCACTCTCTCTTGGACCTCATACTATCATTTCACTAACCCTCTTTGCTTACCTTTATCCAGTACTTCCATCGATATAGAACGAAACAAGGACATGCTATATCAACTCACTACACCACTAACCGCTAGACAGTTTACTTACGTTGGATATAAAAAATCACTAAAAATACACACTGCACCTAGAGCTAATGAATATACACTAGAATACTACGATCACAACATCATTAGAGCTAACCAAGATCAATTCTTAGACGACGATCGCTTCGCTAATCCACAAATCACCGAGAAATTTTTCATCAAGACACCATATATATTTACACTAAACATCTTCGACCGCAAGTTTGATCACATTATTTCAGAAGCACTAACAGACACACAAGCATACGAAAGTTTTAAAGAACGCTTCCAAATATTTTCACTAACCTTTCATTTCCTTGCACCACACGAAAGAGATTTACACTGCTCACACGATATTATGTTGCGCACTAAACAAACACATACATACAGTTACTATCGTTTCATCCAAAATCACTTTGACCTCCACACACCCTCTAGACAACCACACCATCGTTTCCAATTCATCAATTCAAAATACACTTCACCGTATTTCCTAAATTTCACATATTGTATTAAAGACACTAACCTCCATGGTATTCTTCGTAATTATGACCCCATAACCCAAATGTACATTTTCTGCCCCATCACCAAGACCTTCAACGCCGAAGAATCCCGACCCTTCCTTATCCCGCACGAGTTCCTACAACCTATAGAAATCCCAATTTTAGAATTCATCCACAACACTAAATTTAACCACAAATTATATAACTTAATCCAAAACACACCTTATGAGTTTGCAGTAGGCACTGAAGAACTAACCACTATTAAGGCACTTCAATTGCTTTGGCCACTGCTTCAAACTAAAAATATCATCCGCATCTTAGCTAAACTACTAACAACTTCAGAACTAATTCACGATATCTTCCCCCACGGTTTTTTCCCCGACGACTAACAGGTAAGTATGAATTAAATGAATATAACTAACTAATTGAAATATTAAAAAACTCACCATTCTTTATTCATGTTTTCATTAGATTTTTAGCTTTCATCCCACAATCACCTACAAAAACCACAAAAGAAACAATAAAAATCACAATCTTCATCAAACAATTTTAAAATTCTATTAATCTCCTACACTTATAAATTTCTAAATTTAATATCAATGCAATAAATTCATCTATAATCTTTTCCCCCAAAGCAGTAAATCTAATTATGATGAAAATTTGTATCTTAAAATTCCCCCATAACTAGCAGTAAATTTCCAAATTCTATGCAGTAAATTAATAAAATGCAATTGAAGTACTAACCTTTTGATATTTTCTTTCATTCGCACAGAAATTCTATCCACACTCGCACAGCTCGCCCACGAAGAATTGTTTAAAATAATGAATTTCAGTTTCAAGTTTTCACACTCAACAACTCTAACATACAATAACATGTTTCAAACTTTCCTTTAACCCGGTTGGAAAGGAATCATATACTAAACAAAACTAACCAACGCAGCTTACTAAATACCACAAATCATAGAATAACAGCATGACTTAGAAAAGGAAACCAACGGTACCCAAACCGGATTAACCCAGTTTAAAACTGGATAATTTATTCTTTTGAAGACTATTACAAAGTCTTAGAAAGAAATAATAAAACACAAAAAAGTCGAAAGACAAACCCATACCACAAACAATTTGCTTTTTGGAAAAAGTACATAACCAACAAGACATAAGTAAAACCACAACAAACCCAACATAAAACGTTGTCACATAACAGGACCCCTCACAAACACCGCATGAAATCATACTCCCACTCCTGGCCTAACCCACCAGGAAAGGACGTCCTGAGCATGCTCTATAGCCGGCCTAACCCACCGCGCTACATCCACGCTTTGTGACCACACCTTTATTTTTAATAAGAGCTACTCAAGGGTGAGTAACTCTTCAAAATAACCGAACTAAAACAAAAAAACTTTTGTGAAAACAACTAACTAAAATCATTATTAAAAAATATTAAACTAATAAAAGTTTTATAAAATGTAAAATCACATGATGCAATATATAGATCAGAATACAACACCAAGGACGAACATCAAAAGACAAGACGACCTCACTACACTCGAGAGAGAATGACCAACTACAATCGATATGCCGCTCACAATCACAACTCAAAGGATTTAGAGTACGACTTGACTTCGCAGAAAAGGACTTCATTGAACTAGACCAATGACCACCTCGATGTTCAAGTATACGTACAGATCCGAGTAACCAGGCATCCCCTCCACGCACAATCTCCACGCCATTTCCAAACTAGATCATACACAAAAGAAGTTCTCCACGCAGAACAGAAAAACCTGACATAGCCAACCATTCTGGAATCAGAATTGACTTTGTTGCAGAGACTCAGTCGTTGTCACAAGAAGAAGCGAAAGAAAATTATGATGTTCGCCAAATACCAACGTCCATCATCCACCCTTGAATTACAGAAGAACTGTTCTAAAAAACTCTGTAAAACCCGGATGGGTGAAACCTGATCTAAACTATATTTTATGATTGGATAAATTAAATGTTTTACCAATGTAAAGTATTTAATATTAACCAATCATGATCCATCTAACTAACAACCCACTTATTTGTAAGTGCTGAAGTTACTTGTAATTTCAGCACCAGAGAGATTTGAATTTAACTTAGAAATTAGTTGGACTCTCCCGAGCACTTCAGCAGCCGCAATAAACCAGTATACCCTAGATCTATTGAGCCTAGCAGAGACTAGTTAAACAACCTGAGACTAGATAGTATAAGAGTAAGATTAGGATCGGTATTAGACTAAGAAGTTGCACGAATCTATCCGGCCGAAAATAAGATAGCGTGACGAGCAGACGGTGTACCCTATCCGAAATTACTCTATGAGTTATACACTTCGGTCATAACTCAATTAGTAGAAACTGCTGTTTTATGTAAACTGTAATTTGTATATACGTTTGATAAGAACTATCGTTTACAATTTTCTACCTTTCCATTCGCTCATGGGCCATTGTTGCAATTTTCTTGAACATGAAGTTTTTCATCGGCTTATATATCAAATAAAGGCCCTTTGAATTGTGATTTCAACAACATTTAAAAAAATGTTTCAAAAAATTGTCCTATTATCCAGAAAAACTGGTTTATAAATTTTGGTTTTTTGTCTAAAGTTGATCGAATAAAGGAAGCGAGCAAGCTTAAAACAACTTATTTTAATAGCGTTGAATAGAAACCGCAAGAAACTCAATTCTATTCGAGTGAAGTTGATTTTTGGAGTTTTTTATCGCTCTTCTTGGAATCAAAACTTCAATGTTTCAAGATTTTCTTATTGATTACGTTTTGATTATTTTGCTTTTACTAGTCAATTTTTACAAAAATTGTTATCTAGTTTGCTTGTCTTACTATGACTGTCGAATATGCTTAGGTTCTAGTTTTTTGTTCAGATTATTTTATCACACCATACATAAAAAAACTACAAATTTTGAAAAAAAAACGTATATTTTTTCAAGAACATGGTCGGAACATTCTGTGCTACTTGCTTGCATTGTAAGCGGTTATCGTTCTTGTTAGTTTGAATATGTTTCTTATGTCAAAAATTTCTTTGATCAGTAATCTCATTTGTTTGTTCTTGACTGGTTTCCTTGTTATATCTTCCTTGTTACGATCAGTTTTGTGAACTTCTTGTTGAGTATTCATTGCCTGATAAAAGCTAAAAGGAGACTTCTCGGGTCAACGTAAAATCTTGATTTTCAAAATGCCCTTAGGAAAATGGAAATTTTTTTGGCCAGCAAAAACTGATCAATTAGTCTAGAAGACTATTCTCTTATAAAAAATTTTAATATTTCATCTAAAATTCCACATCAAAGTGGAACTATGTGCGTGTTTTACTATTATCACAAGTGCATAGGATGCATTTTTTCCATTAGTTTTGTCTGCATCTGAGAAACCATTATTTTTCTGAAGAACCTATTTGTTGACTAACTCAATTGCAAGCTGCAATTAAAGATATCTGTTCACTCATCAAGCATAATCTCAATCAAAATCAAATAACACAGCCAACAAACAGTTGAAAAAAGTACAAGTAGCAATGAACGCAGGCATATTTTTGAATAAAGTGCCGTTTTTGTGCAATTTTTGGAAATCGTTGGCTGTTAAGTTGCGTTTTTTTCGGAGGGTGCTCCCGATTCAAAATTAAGCGTTTTAAGAAAAATCTTGAGGTCAACCAGCCAAAAATGGATATCTCAAAATAGTACAACGGGTGACCCTGGGGATCCGCTGGGATTTATCTTTATATTGAAGCTTCAGAAGAAGCCAATTTAGTTATGATCCGAACTATTTTAAAATCTGTTTTATGAATTTATCTGTGAAGAGATCTTTATAGTGATTTTATTTAAGCATAGCGAAAATAGATAGTGAGTTTTTAACAAAACTCAAAAAAGCCATTGTTAGCTCAATATACAGAAAAGAGGAACCAGAAATATGAGAATTATAGGCTACTCAGCAATAGCAGGTGTACTCTCAAAAGTTTTTGAAAAGTTATTATAGAAACAGATCAACGAAAATCTTTTGAATAAAAACCTGCTCAGTAACACCCAATATGGTTTCAGAATCTCTTATTCAACCGTTGGCGCAATTCTGTATTGCACTAAATTTTTCCGCAAATCAATGGATAAAATCAAATTTGTTGCCGTATCTCTATTAGATTTATCAAAATTATTCGATTCAAATAGTCGTTATCATTTAAAGACATAACTGAAGGATCTGGGACTTTCTGAACCAGCAAACAATCAGAATATTAGTTTCATGAGCAACAGACAAAAACAACTGTAGTAAACAACACAGAATACGATTGGATCTCACTCCACCAAGGAGTACCACAAGGTACAATTTTGTGACCCTTGTACTTCAATCTAGATATGAATGGCTTAAATGAACATTTAACCGAAAAGTGCATAGTTGTGCAATATGCAGACGAAAAAACTGTTCTACAGATTTTACAGAAACCAAGTCAAAAATTGTCATTTAAAACTCAAAACAAGCAAAACTGAATTGATCATATTGAGCAAAAACATCAAGCTAGAAGCAACAATGAGAAATTCACTATTACTTTAAATGATAAAAGTTAGAAGAAGAACCACAAGTAAAGTATTTGAGAGTAAATCTTGATCAGTTCCTCGCATTCCAAGGTGAAATTAAAAGTATATTAAGAAAAATGGCCTGCGGAATCAAAGCGCTACAATCAATAAGAGTACCGCTGACAATCCAAAACAGATTACTTTTATTGAATACTCTAGTCATCAGCCATTTGCAGTATCCATCAAAACTCCTAAGCGGTATAACAACAAATCTGACAATATCTCTTAAAAATCAACTAAGCTGGGCAATTAGGACATGCTGTGACAGAAAAAAATTGATTCCTCATGTGATCCTAAACTAAAATACAATATACTATCAGTATCAATGTTTCTCAATCAAAAGTTAGTCTGTCGCCCTTGGAAAATCAAACAAAATCTACTACCAGAGTAAGTAAAATCAAGTATGAGAACCACACCATTGATGAGAAGAAGAGAACTAAAAAGTTACACTTCTAAGAAAGATTCAGCAGTAATTATATCGAAAATTGTTTTTTTTTTTTCTGAAAATCAGTTTTAGTAAGTTAAGTTCGGGATACTTGTCCCGAAAATGAACATCTGTTCACACTATAGTATATCTATCATTCACTCATAGACAAGCGATTAGTCAAGCAGTACTAAACTAGACAGCCGTCGCAACCTCAAGTACGCTTGTTTTCAGATAAAACTTGGTGAAAAGACAAGCAGTCAATAGAAATTTAGTCTTACAGGCGGGATTGTAACAAGTACCAACATATTCATTAGTTTCGAAGGCCCAGATGATATGTGCGACTGACAGATTTCCAACTGAAATTAACGAAGAAAGTTATATATGTAAACGGTTAAAGCAGTATGTATAGATTTCGTAAAGCCCAAAAATTGAGCAGCAAAGTAGACGACAGTCCAATCACATTCCAACTTCGGAAAGGCATATCTATTTGATTTGCTGCCTAAAGTCACTACCTTCAAGTATGGACCCAACATCGCAGCAAAGGAAAACCATTGAACCAGACCAATGGCCATCTCGAAGTTGACTACACGTACAGATCCTAGTCACTTGGCACTTCACAAGTCAAACTTCACCCAGCGCGCAGTCTCGCTCCAAACTTGTCGAAATCGATACATCATTGCATCGATCAGAAGTCTTGACACAATCACTCAAGACTGCCACGATCAACGAGACCAATCTACTGATACGAACATGACAGTCTTCACCCGTCTAACACCAACAGCCACACTTCTTCTTCCCCCAAGAAGCCAATACTCGCAACTTCAAAATGAACCTACATCAACCGTCCTTCACTACATCAAACAACTAAAAACTAAAAGCTCTCTAAACCCCGGATGGGTGGAAACAGTTCTAAACTAGAATTTATAATTGGTTATAAATATAATTCTCTAATTCTATAAAATATTCTTAATTAACCAATCATATTCCATACCTAACATTTACACTTATTTGTAAGTGCTGAAACTACTTGTAATTTCAGCACCAGAGCAATTTGAATTAAATTTAGAATACAGTTGTTCTCCTTCTGGAAACTAACTCGCATAAACCAGTATACACTAGATCTTTTGAGACTAGGAGATGTAAGAGTAAGATTAAGATCGGTATTAGACTAAGAAGTTGCACGAATCTATCCGGCCGAAAACAAGATAGCGTGACGAGCAGATGGTGTACCTTATCTGAAATTACTCTATGAGTTCAGTAATACATACATAACTCAGAAAATAAACTGAGACGTTTTTTTTAAAATCATCTTTTCGATGATAGGAATCAGCAAGAGTTAAAACGGATGCTTTTGAGACGGTTTGAGTGAAACTTTGGAACAACTTCATTTGTAGGATTGGAAGCTACTACCAAATGACTCTCTTTTTATTAATGAGGTTTAAAAAGTTTAATAAAATACAATATTTTGGATTTGTGAACTGTCCCTCACATTTGTGGCATTTATAACATGCGAGATGTTGCCAATCACGACTTTTGATGGCCGCATCTGAATCGCTAATTTCACATAAACGCATCAAAAAGAGTGCAGCAAAGATGACAAGTTCGTAAAAACAGCCACACGAAATACTTAGCATCAAAAACTGAGTAGCGTGATTGAAGTGAACGAAAAAGTTAAGCTGAACGAAAAAATAATTGATTTAAATTTTGGACTTTTAACGAGAAACCTGAAGGCAAAATAAAAACTAAAGAAAGCTTAAGAAAAGCCAACTGCTTCATTTATTTTGGGTTTATGAGATAACCATGTCTTCATACCCAATCCAGGGTAATCCGAACGGATCAAGGCTCACAATTTGTTTCACAATTAAAGAAGATATTTGCCCGAAAAAAACTTAATTTTATCAATTGTAGGGGAATATAGGTTAACGGACCTAGTTGAAATAGGACAAAAAACTCTTTTTCAACTTGGCTATAAAGGTAATGTGTCAACCGTGCGTCAAGCTATTAGCTATGCGTCATTCGATGCACATCTCGGCTGCAGACGAATCCTACTATGACACACGGTTTTAAAACACTCGTTGGGAACAACAATCTATCATGGAAACATTTGTTAGAGATCCAATACTACAAAAAGAATTTTTCGACCAGCAGATGAAACAGCACTGTAAGCTGCCAGACGGCAAAACACGAATGGGAGCATTGGATTTTACCAATTATCTACAATGACCAAAGGTTGACACGGAAGCAAATCGTAAAATCCTGGTCGTTTGATTCTGAGAAGTTAAACTGTAAACAGAAGGTTGTTCAATCTTTGAAAAATAACTGCAAGGGAATTAGTTGAGGGAATTTAATTCATGGGTCAGATTGCACATTTACGTTGGATAATGGCAAAATGATTCATGAAATCATTACGAGGCCAAACTGCATTTTGTGAATTGTAAGCTGATTCCGCAACAAGGACTCTCCTTTTTTTCTTCTTTTGTTCCTTGTTTTCTTTGATCATTCAAAGTTTTAATAGATTTAATTACCTGTCTCTGGATCGATTATAATAAGTTTTCATGATATGTCTCCATAAAATTCTAAAAAAAATCGACTAAAATGAATAAATAAATGATTATGAATCAAACAAAAAAGAAATCAGCTTAAACAATGAAATCGAATATAATGGATTATAATGGATTATAATGGATTAAAATGAAATATAATGAATCATAATTTATTTTAAGCATGAGCCTGATTTTTCTAAATACATTCCGTATAGTTTCATAACTTGAACACTGCAATCATTAAACTGCGAAATTTATTTGGCTGGTAAATTTTGTTGTATTTTTGTTCTTATTTTTTTAAACAATTTTATTCTCATTATTTTTTTATTTAGGCCCTCGCTCTATTACCCCACACTTATGCCTACCAATGATACTTCTTCCTCCCTTTGCCACCTATATTACCCCCTTCACACACGTTTACACCACCCCCATCCCGCCATCTATTCCGCTCACCGTCAAACCTCCAACCGCCAACATTAGGGGCGGGGGGTTGATGAGAGTTCAAGATGGTTTAGGTGGACTTGGGGGGGGGGGATTAAACTGAGGAAAGGCGTAAGCTAGGTGAACATAGAAAAAGAGTGGTATGGGGGATTAAGCAAACATTAAAAATTTGAGTAAGTTTAAAATTCGAGTAGGCCGTAATTACGGTAGAAAACAATGCAACAAATAATTTGCAAACATTTTTTCATGATTATAATCCTTTATGATGGATTATTTTGGATTATATTCGATTGTGTGGTCCCAAAAAGTAAATATAATTGATTATAATGTCAACATTCTTGACCACAAAAATCAATTATAATCTAATATTGTCCATGGAACCTCACTGTGGGCTACTCTGGATCCCAGTGACATATTCAGTGCACAGTTTAGCCATTACCTGCACCAAGCGCCCATGGATCATCACTATAATCCATTATAATCTGTCTAATCTAATATCTTTTAGATAATGTTATATTTTTAGATAATCTATAACTAATATTTTTTGCCAATGTAAATCATTATAACCAATTATAATCGATTATAATGGATTTTTTGAGAGGTTAATTATGAAATTTAATTTTTTTTTAAAAGTTGTTTAGTGCAGTTGGTGCATATTCCGTTTCATAAAATGTTCTATTGCACGTTAAAACTTATCTCTTTTTTTTCTATATTTTTAATTCATCGCAGTTTAACACTTTTTTTCTGCTTATACAAGTATAATTTAATTATATTTCCTCTTTAATATATAATTTATAATTTCCTAGTTAATTATACCGTTAATTATACCATCTACTATACCATTTTTTAAATTATTATAATAATCGAATCCAAAAAATGTAGGCCTTGGCTCTAGCAAAAGGATGGGAGCAAAGCGAGGACGACAGCAGCGCTACGGTTCTCAGGGGAATGCTGTGTTTGCACCAGAACAACCTGAGGGCAAGTTCTAGTTTTCCTATCGGCTTCCAGTGATGCAGGTGGGAAGATTCCAACGGGGTTTTACAGAGAAAAGCATTGGAACAGACCATCTGTTTAAGCAGTTTGTCAGAAGAGCCAGTGGTGGTTGAGTCGGTAACGAGACGAAAGACTGAGCCCGGTAAATCGTGATAGATGGTTAGTCGCCAGTTGGGGGACACTCGAAAGTCAATCTAGTACCATAAGCTAGATTTGAAGAGGGAGCTAGTGATTTTTGTATGGAAACATTGCAGAGATATGGCCTAACTGCTAAGCCAACTTCAGCTAAGTTTTGGGCGTCAAGGCCCATAACTTTCGGTGGATTGTCAATGGCTGATAGTTCGGTGGCAATTTAAGTTTCGGTGGTACAGAATGGATTGACAATCCTTAAACCCGAGAGTGACGCAGACCCACGGGTCGAAATGAGAAGCTATCCGAGGGATCTTCAAACGCGGGAGTGACACAACCGCCCCCGTTTTTAAGCGAACGTTACTTTAGAAAGGTTGTGATTGAGTTATCGAAGCAAAGAATTAACGTATTTTGCATTTAGGGGAGTTCGGAGGATGACCCCGAACAACTTTTATTTGGTAAAAAGCAATAGTCAACCTCTGAGAGCACAAAATAATGAGTTCTTGTATAGAAACGACAAAATACAGGACCACACTCTATGAGTTACTGAGTTATGTATAGATTACTGTACTCATAGAGTAATTTCAGATAAGGTACACCGTTTGCTCGTCACGCTATCATATTTTCGGCCGGATAGATTCGTGCAACTTCTTAGTCTAATACCGATCTTAATCTTACTCTTATATCTCCTAGTCTCAATAAATCTAGTGTACACCGGTTTACGCGAGTTAGTTCCAGAATGAGAACAACTGTATTCTAAGTTTAATTCAAATTGCTCTGGTGCTGAAACTACAAGTAGTTTCAGCACTTACAAATAAGTGTAAATGTTAGGTATGGAATATGATTGGTTAGTATTTAATATTTTATAGAGATAAAATATAATATTAACCAATTGTAAGTACAGGTTTAGATCTGGTTCCACCAATCCGGGGCTTAGAGAGTTTTAGTTTTTTGTTCTCTTATATTCATCTGCGAAGGAGGATGGATGAAGTTCGTTTGTATGTCGCGAGCATCATTTCTGTTCCGTTCTTGGAGAAAGACGCTCCAGAAAGCTGGAATCGTGGATATCAGTTTGTCATTCAACAATGACTGTGACCGCCAACTGTTGCTGTTGTTTCTGAAAGTTAATCTGATTCCAGAATGGTTTGTTATGGTCGTTTGTTCTTGTTTTGTGGAGAATTGTGTTTCGGTCTCGTTTGGGAGTGGCGTGAAGTTTGAGCTTGGATGCAATGCCTGATGCCTTGGATCTGTACGTATATTTGAACATCGAGATGGCCATTGTTCTGTTGCAATTGATCTCCTTTTCTGCAATGCCAAATCGGACTGTAAATCCGTTGAGTGTAGTGACTGTAGGCAGCGTGTCAGGTGGGTTTTGCCCTTACGTAGTTGGAGTGTGATTGGGTTGTCAAATTCCTTGATGCTCGTCTTTGGGCTGTTTGTAATCTATATACTGCATTATATCATTTACATATACGAATCTTTGTTAATCCAATTTTTTAGTTATGATTTTTATATCAGTTTTTATCGCAAAAGCGTTATTATTTAGATCGGTTATTTTTAAGATCTTTTCACACATGAGTAACTATCGTCAAAAATAGAGTCGTTTGTGAAACAAAGCGTGGATGTAGCACGGTGGATGAGGCCGGCTATAGAGTATGCTCAGGACGTCCTCTTCTGGGGGGTTAGGCTAGAAGTGAGGGTATAATTTCAAGCTCTCTTTTTGGAGGGTCCTGTGTTAGTTCAATTTTTCATGCTATTTTTTATTAATAGTGTTTTCTTTTGTTGTTTTGGTTTTGTCTTCTTTTCAAAAATCAAATGGTTTGTTTTGGTTTTGTCTTTCGACTTTTTAGTGTTTTGTTCTTTTATGTTCAGACTTAAAAGTAGTCTTTAAAAGAATAATTTATCCGGATCTAAGCTGGTATTATTCCAGTTTAGTTACCATGGGTTTTCTTTCTTCCTTGGTCATGCTATTAGAGTGTGGTTCATGGTGTTTAGTAAGCTTGCGTTGGTTAGTTTGGCTTTTTATATGATTCCTTTCCAACCGGGTTGAAGGAAAATTTGAAATTTGTTTAAGTTGTTATCAGTGTAAGTTGAATCTCAAATTCATTATTTTAAACAATTCTTTGTGGGCGAGCAGTGCGAATTTGGATAGAACTTGCGGGCAAGAGTATATAAAGAAGCGTCTTTAAAAAGGTTAGTACTGCTATCTGCAGATTATGAACAATTTGTATTAATTTACTACTTTCGAAATTAGAATTTTTACTGCTTGATTTGGGGATTGAAATTATTAAATTATTTTAAATTTATGAATATTTACTGCTCTGGGGAAAAATTAATATATTAATTTACTGCTTTATACGGGATAATTTAATTACTTCAATTATTGATAGGTTAATGAAATTGAATGATTTTAAAAAAGAGTTTCTGTTTTTTATTTTGCTTTTTTTTTTGTAGATAATCGATGATTGTGCCTACAAAGAAAAAGAGAAAACAATGCATAATAATGGTTACTGTTGTTTTGAATTTATTAGTTAAATATCGAATTCATATTACCATAATCGTCAGTGAAGAAGCCATGGGGGAAAACATCGTGGATGATATCGGATGAGGTTAGTAGTTTAGCTAACAAACGAATGATGTTTTTAGTTTGCAAAAGTGGCCAAAGCAATTCCACTGCTTTAATGATGTTACATTCTTCAGTGTGAGGTGATTGTTCATTGAGTGTTTTGTATTAGGTTGTATTATTTGTGATCGTACCGAGTGTTATATCTGAATTCTAGGATAGGAACTTCGATGTGCTGAAGGAATTCATGAGGGACAATTAGTTGGTGGGATTCTTCTACGTTTTTTAGTTTGTTTAATGGGCAGAAGATAGTGTCATAATTTCGGAGAGTGCCTTGTAGGTTAGTGTCCTTAATACAATAGGTGAAGTTTAGGAAAAGCGGTGATGTGTATTTTGAGTTGATCTATTGAAATCTATGGTGACGTTGTCGTGATGATCTATTGTGTATGTAGTGACTTTGGATAAATTTATTATAAGTGTACGTATGTGTTTGCTTAGCTCGTAACATGACTTCGTGTGAACAGTGCAACTCACGTTCTTTGGGTGTGAGGAAATGAAAGGTTAGTGAAAAACGGTTGAATTTGTTAAAGTATGATTCGTAAGCAGTTGTATTGCGTAAGTCTGCAGAGATGACTTTGTCATATTTTTTATTTAAGATGTTGAGGGTGAAGCTGTATGGGGTTTTAATGAAAAATTTTTCGGTTAATTGAGGATTAGTGTATGGGTCGCCAAATAGACAAATGTCTTCATTTGGTCGGATGATATTGTGGTCGTATTAATCGATGGGGTAGTTATTTGCTTTTGGTGCAGTGAATTTTGTTAGTGATTCTCTGTATCCTATTTGCATGAATTGGTGTGGGGTTAGGGCTGTTGTTGGGAGGTAGAGTAGGGTGCCGCTTACTTCATTTTTCTGAGGGTTGTTATATAGTGATAATGTTAATGGATTAGTAAAGTGGTGATAAGATGTCCATGAGAGTGTGGGATATAAGACATGCTCGTTGACATAGTTGGGTTTTTCATCGTTGGGGTCGGAATGGAAATATGTATATTGTGGAAAAAGGGTAAGCATGTTTGTAGGAATTCTTTCTTATTAGTGTGAAGTGGATGATTTATATATGAAGTGGATGTTCCTGGGTTAGATGGGAATGGGGTATTTGGGATTTTTCTTTTCAAGGTTCGGTATGCGCGGTTGGTACTAGTTCTGTTGAATTTTTTGATTAATCTCATCATCCTGCAAAAATTTTTTCTTAGTTTTTCTGAGTTTTATTTGCTGTGAGTTTCATCAAACTAAACCGTACCCTTTCACGTATATCTATCCTTCGAGAACAATAATTAACTAAAAATGATAAAGGTTTTAGAGTTTGTCTGTATCTTCGCGGCAAATGAAATTATCAGAAAAAAAACGGTTAAACCCAAAACTACCTACTACCTAGCGTTCGAGCAACGAGAAGACAAAATTGTATCTTGTGCAAAAAAATTGCTGGAATTTATTGACCTCCCAAATTAGAGGACAACTTATTGTGGTTTTTTGGCAGTAATAAACGAGCAATTTTAGAAGATGGTTGGAAACTCAGGTGAAAACTTTAAGCCCACAGTCGCTCGAAGCAAAGCGATGAGCTAGATGAAGCTAAGAAGAAGCCAAAAACACAGAGAGGCTCCAAGCAGGCGATGAGCTTGAAAAAGCTCAGGAAAATCCCAAGAAGCAAAGCGATGAGCTAGAAAAAACTCGGGAAAAGCCAAAAACACAGAGAGGCTCGAAGCAAAGCAATTAGCTATGAAAAAGCTCGAGAAAAACTAAGAAGCCAGCAGAGAGGCTGGAATCATGGCGATGATTGATAGAGAGCTCGGGAAAAAACTAAAAACCCAGAGAGGCTCAAGGCAAAGTGATGAGCAAGACAAAAGCTCGAGAAAAACCTCAGGAAAATCCCAAGAAGCAAAGCGATGAGCTAGAAAAAACTCGGGAAAAGCCAAAAACACAGAGAGGCTCGAAGCAAAGCAATTAGCTATGAAAAAGCTCGAGAAAAACTAAGAAGCCAGCAGAGAGGCTGGAATCATGGCGATGATTGATAGAGAGCTCGGGAAAAAACTAAAAACCCAGAGAGGCTCAAGGCAAAGTGATGAGCAAGACAAAAGCTCGAGAAAAAACCAAGAACCCAGATTGGCTCGAAGCAAAGAGATGAGCTAAAATAAAGCTCGAAATAATAAGGAAACAAGTAGACTAACGAAATGAAACAAACACTTCGGGGTGACTCGAAGGAAGGTAAAGAGTCCAGAAAGACTCGAAAAAAGGAAGCAAGGAGTGAAGAAAGACTTGAAGGAAGGAATCAAAGAGTCAAGAAAGACTCGAAGAAATGAGTGAAAGAGTCGAAAAAGATTTGAAGGAAGGAATGAAAGAGTCCAGAAAAACTCATCGCAACAACAAATGGAAATGAGATGGAAAGACCGAATAAAGGTAGAAAGGATTGAAAAGACGAATCAAAATGGTGTATCATTCCAACAGTGAAGGCGGAAAAACAGAGGGTTAGATAACTGAGCGATGGGACAAAATTGAGGTTTTAGAAGCACCGGTAATTTAAATGAATATATGTTTTCAAAATCAATTATATGTGATTAAATTTTCATATAAAGCCTCTCTCTTTGATTTGCATAAATTGAAAATAAAACTAAAAGAATTATTTGTTCATAAAAGTTGACGCAACTCCTTGTTTGAACTGTCTAAACATATTGCGGAAAAATTTTAGAAAATCATAGTCCAGCCGTTTTGTTGAAGAAAACAAAGAACAAGGTATGCTCCGAATAATGAACAGTGGCCAAAATAAGCGTTCCTTTAATAGAGGAAAAACAAATTTTGTTTTAAATCAGAATTATACTCTTTATTTTTCTTAGTATCACATATAAAAATCTTGAATTAGTAGTTGATAAATTTTTGAGGTTAAAGCTGTGCATGAGTGTAAACCGTACTAGTTCTATTTAGTATAACAGTGTGTATGCGTGTAAGACGTTGTATAGCAAAATGTAAATTATCCTTTTTATACGCATGTTTATATGAACAGTAATATTTTAGTAAACAACGCCAAAATTACCTTGTGGGCTACCAAATAAAACATTTTTTTTTGTCGCCAATTATAAACAATTAATTTTTTAGTCCAGTAGTAGAAGAGTTTAGTCAAAGGAGTTCATAATTTGTACGACGGTCTTTATCGTCATCGGAAACGTCATTGGAAACTACATATGTTTATTTATACCAAGATTTAATTATTTAAGCTCGAGAAAAACTAGGAACTCAGAAAAACTCAAAACAAGCTTGGGAAAAAAAAACTAAAACCCAGAGAGGCTCAACGCAAAGTGATGAGTAGGACAAAGCTCGAGAAAAAACCAAGAATCCAGAGAGGCTCGAAGCGAAGCAATGAGCTTTGATAAAGCTCAAGAAAAACTAAGAACTCAGAAAGTCTCACAACAGGCACGAAAAAAAGCCAAGAAACCATTGACACTCGAAGCAAAGCGATAAGCTAGTAAAAACTCGGGAAAAGCCAAAAACACAGAGAGGCTCGAAGCAAAGCAATTAGCTATGAAAAAGCTCGAGAAAAACTAAGAGCCCAGCAGAGAGGCTGGAATCTTGGCGATGATTGATACCAAGCTCAGGAAAAAACTAAAAACCCAGAGAGACTCGAAGCAAAGCAATGAACTTTGATAAAGCTCGACAAAATTTAAGAATTCAGAAAGTCTCACAGCAAGCTCGGGAAAAAGCCTAGAACCCATACGAACTCGAAGCAAAGCGATGAGCCAGAAAAAACTCGGGAAAGGCCAAAAACACAGAGAGGCTCGAAGCAAAGCAATTAGCTATGAAAAAGCTCGAGAAAAACTAAGAAGCCAGCAGAAAGGCTGGAATCATGGCGATGATTGATAGAGAGCTCGGGAAAAAACTAAAAATCCAGAAAGCATCAAAGCAAAGTGATGAGTAAGACAAAGCTCGAGAAAATACCAAGAACCCATAGAGGCTCGAAGCAAAGCGATGAGCTAAGATAAAGCTCGAGATAATAAAGAGTCAAATAGACTAACGAAATGAAACAAATAATTCGGGGTGACTCGAAGGAAGGTAAAGAGTCCAGAAAGACTCGAAAAAAGGAAGCAAGGAGTGAAGAAAGACTTGAAGGAAGGAATCAAAGAGTCAAGAAAGACTCGAAGAAATGAGTGAAAGAGTCGAAAAAGATTCGAAAGAAGGAATCAAAGAGTCCAGAAAGACTCACCGCAACAACAAATGGAAATGAGATGGAAAGACCGAATAAAGGTAGGAAGGATTGAAAAGACGAATCAAAATGGTGTATCATCCCAACAGTGAAGGCGGAAAAACAGAGGGTTAGATAACTGAGCGATGGGACAAAATTGAGGTTTTAGAAGCACCGGTAATTTAAATGAATATATGTTTTCAAAATCAGTTATATGTGATTAAATTTTCATCTAAAAGCCTCTCTCTTTGATTTGCATAAATTGAAAATAAAACTAAAAAAATTATTTGTTCATAAAAGTTGATGCAACTCTTTGTTTGAACTGTCTAAACGTATTGCGGAAAAATTTTGAAAAATCATAGTCCAGCCGTTTTTTTGAAGAAAACAAAGAACAAAGTATGTTCCGAATAATAAACAGTGGCCAAAATAAGCGTTCCTTTAATAGGGGAAAACAAGTTATGTTTTAAATCAGAATTGTACTCTTTATATTTTTTAGTATCACATGTAAAAGTCTTGAATTAGTACTTGATAAAATTTTGATGTTAAAGCTGTAAATGAGTGTAAACCGTACTAGTTCTATTCAGTATAACAGTGTGTATGCGTGTAAGAGGTTGTATAGCAAAATGTTAATTATCCTTTTTATACGTAGGTTTATATGAACAGTTTTATTTTAGTAAACAAAACCACAAAATACCTTGTGGGCTACCAAATAAAACATTTTTTCGGCGCCAAATACAAACAATTAATTTTTTAGTCCAGTAGTAGAAGAGTTTAGTCAAAAAAGCTCATCATTTGTATGAGGGTCTTTATCGTCAATGGAAAGGTCATTGGAAACTACATATGTTTGTTTATACCAAGGTTTAATTATTTAAGCTCGAGAAAAACTAAGAACTCAGAAAGTCTCACAACAAGCTCGGAAAAAAAACTAAAACCAGAGAGGCTCAACGCAAAGTGATGAGTAGGACAAAGCTCGAGAAAAAACCAAGAACCCAGAGAGGCTCGAAGCGAAGCAATGAGCTTTGATAAAGCTCGAGAAAATTTAAGAACTCAGAAAGTCTCACAACAAGCTCAAAAAAAAGCCAAGAAACAATTGGCACTCTAAGCAAAGCGATGAGCTAAAAAAACTCGGGAAAAGCCAAAAACCCAGAGAGGCTCGAAGCAAAGCAATTAGCTATGAAAAGGCTCGCGAAAAACTAAGATCGCAGCAGAGAGGCTGGAATCATGGCAATGATTGATACAAAGCTCGTGAAAAAAAAAACCTAGAGAGGCTCAAAGCAAAGCGATGAGCTAAGATAAAGCTCGAGGTAATAAAGAGTCAAGTAGACTAACGAAATGAAAGAAACAATTTGGGGTGACTCGAAGGAAGGTAAAGAGTCCAGAAAGACTCGAAAAAAGGAAGCAAGGAGTGAAGAAAGACTTGAAGGAAGGAATCAAAGAGTCAAGAAAGACTCAAAGAAATGAGTGAAAGAGTCAAAAAAGATTCGAAGGAAGGAATCAAAGAGTCCAGAAAGACTCACCGCAACAACAAATGGAAATGAGATGGAAAGACCGAATAAAGGTAGGAAGGATTGAAAAGACGAATCAAAATGGTGTATCATTCCAATAGTGAAGGCGGAAAAACAGAGGGTTAGACAACTGAGCGATGGGAGAAAATTGAGATTTTAGAAGCACCGGTAATTAAATCAAATATATATTTTCAAAATCAAACATATGTGATTAAATTTTCATATAAGGCTTTTCTCTTTGTTTGCATAAAATGAAGAAAAAAAATTAAAAAATTTTTGTACATAAGAGTTGACGCAACTCTTTGTTTGAACTGTCTAAACGTATTGCGGAAAAATTTTAAAAAATCATAGTCCAGCCGTTTTTTTGAAGAAAACAAAGAACAAAGTATGTTCCGAATAATGAACAGTGGCCAAAATAAGCGTTCCTTTAATAGGGAGAAAAAACAAATTATGTTTTAAATCAGAATTATACTCTTTAAATTTTTTAGTATCACATATAAAAATCTTGAATTAGTAGTTGATAAAATTTTGAGTTTAGAGCTGTAAATGAGTGTAAACCGTACTAAATCTGTCTAGTATAACAGTGTGTATGCGTGCAAGACGTTGTATAGCAAAATGTAAATTATCTTTTTATACGTTTGATTATATGAACAGTAATATTTTAGTAAACAACACCAAAAATACCTTGTGGGCTACCAAATAAAACATTTTTTTTGGGCGTCAAATCTAAACAACTAATTTTTTAGTCCAGTAGTAGAAGAGTTTTGTCAAAGGAGTTCATAATTTAAACGAAGGTCTTTATCGTCATTGGAAACGTCATTGGAAACTACATATGTATATTCATACCAAGACTTAATTATTTAAGCTCGAGAAAAATTAAGACCTCAGAAAGTCTCACAGCAAGCTCGGAAAAAAATCTAAAACCCAGAGAGTATCAATGCAAAGTGATGAGTAGGACAAAGCTCAAGAAAAAACCAAGAACCCAGATAGGCTCGAAGCAAAGCAATGAGCTTTGATAAAGCTCGAGAAAAACTAAGAACTCAGAAAATCTCACAACAAGCTCGAAAAAAAGCCAAGAAACCATTGACACTCGAAGCAAAGCGATGGGCTAGAAAAACTCGGGAAAAACCAAAAACACAGAGAGAATCGAAGCAAAGCAATTAGCTATGAAAAAGCTCGAGAAAAACTAAGAACCCAGCTTATAGGCTGGAATGTTGGCGTTGATCGATACCAAGCTCAGGAAAAACTAAAAACGCAGAGAGGCTCAAAGCAAAGTGATGAGCAAGACAAAGCTCGAGAAAAAGCCAAGAACCCAGAGAGGCTAGAAGAAAGGCGATGACCAAGACAAAGCTCGGGAGAAAGCGAAATTCCAGAGTGATTTGAAGAAAAGCGATGAACTAGACAAAACTCGGGAGAAGCTAAAAACCGAGAGAGGCTCGAAGCGAAGCAATGAGCTTTGATAAAGCTCGAGAAAAACTAAGAACACAGAAAATCTCACAACAAGCTCGGGAGAAAGCCAAGAACCCATAAAAACTCGAAGCAAAGCGATGAGCTAGAAAAATCTCGGGAAAAGCCAAAAACACAGAGAGACTCGAAGCAAAGCAATTAGCTATGAAAAGGCTCGAGAAAAACGAAGATCGCAGCAGAGAGGCTGGAATCATGGCAATGATTGATACAAAGCTCGTGAAAAAAACTAAAAACCCAGAAAAGCTCAAAGCAAAGTGATGAGTCAGACAAAGCTCGAGAAAAACCAAGAACCCAGAGAGGCTCGAAGCAAAACGATGAGCAGGATAAAGCAAAGAAAAAATCAGAACCCAGAGTAGTGCGAAGTAAGGCAATGAGCTAAGATAAAGCTCGAGACAATAAAGAGTCAAGTAGACCTTAACGAAATGAAACAAACAATCCGGGGTGACTCGAAGGAAGGTAAAGGGTCCAGAAAGACTCGAAAAAAAGGAAGCAAGTAGTGAAGAAAGACTGGAAGGAAGGAATCAAAGAGTCAAGAAAAACTCGAAGAAAGGAATGAAAGAGTCAAAAAAGATTCGAAGGAGGGAATCAAAGAGTCCAGAAAGACTCACGGCAACAACAAATGGAAATGTGATGGAAAGAACGAATGAAGGTAGGAAGGAATGAAAATACAAATCAAAATGATCTATCATTCCAACAGTGAAGGCGAAAAAACAGAGGGT
>NC_087066.1:30197645-30218606 GCF_963678635.1 Symsagittifera roscoffensis
ATTCGACCCCCTGCTGACCCAATGGTTCCCCCTTTGGTACATTTTAAGAAATCCATTTTTGGCCGATGGACCCTAAAACTTTGGCGCCAGTATATACAATTTTTTGAGGGGTTGAGGGAGAGAGCGCGCTAAAAAAACGCGACTTTTTTGCCAAAATTTTCCAAAAAGTGCCCGAAAATCTTTTTACCGCTAAAAAAAGGTCATCAAAACTTTTGAAAATTTTTTGAAAATTCCCGCCCCTCGAGAAAATCCTAGATCCGCCCCTGGTCATATGTAATTAACTGCCAACCCAATAAAGAATAAAATAAAAGGCTGAGAAGCTCAAAATTGTATATCCTGCAATGAATCACCTGGCCACCTAGAATCACCTAGAAATAAAACATCTTGATTATATGAGATCAATCTTCAAGATTGATCTCATATAGATATTGAGGATGCTTTTGCTACATAAACTGAAATGACCCAAGTTGG
Source organism: Symsagittifera roscoffensis (assembly GCF_963678635.1). Classification (NCBI taxonomy): domain Eukaryota; kingdom Metazoa; phylum Xenacoelomorpha; order Acoela; family Convolutidae; genus Symsagittifera; species Symsagittifera roscoffensis. The sequence goes on from NC_087066.1 coordinate 30,198,117, forward strand.
TCATTTCAATTTTTTTTAGCAAATATATGACTGAAATAATTTGTTATTTCGAATAAATTATTAAAAATATCACTATTTGTAGCTACCCTCGTGACAAACTGAACAATTTTAATGCTCAACTAATGAGTAATTTGTTATCCCATCAAAATCAGCATCTAATCATATTGACATCAAATTTGAAGCTATTGAATGTTCCCGAAACCTTCAAATTCGACGCCTTGAATCTCTCTGCTTCACTTAGATCTACTAAAGAAATTTCGAAATTCGCAGACAGTTGGATGAAGTTTTTTCCAAGTGTTTACAAAGATGAAGCAGAAATCAAAACTTCTCATAATTACCCAGGTGACAAGCCAGATATTCGTCTGGTGTCACAAATACAAAGTGATTATTCTGATTTTGAGACTGCGTTTGTCCAGAATGCCGTTTCGGTAATACAAGAGTACCTGAAAATGACATACCTGTGTAACTTTTTACCAGTTGCTGTAGACATCCCGAGTACTTTATTAGATCGGATTCAGTCAGAGCTAATCGAAAGCAAAATTCAGACACAGAGAGGCTTTGTACCTTACTCGTGGAGTAGTGCAATTCCTTCAGTTTGCTTCTTCAATTTTGAAGATGTGCAAATGAATAATGTTGAATTTCGCGTGATGGTAGTTTTGCTGTGGATAAACATCAGCGAAAACCAGAGGAACAAGTTTCAAACTGGGCTTCTTTCTTTGATCACTAGAGCAACCATAAAATTAGCCATTGTTCAGAACGCTGGTTACACTAACGACAACATAAAACAGGAGGAAGAGGCGCAAAACACAAAGATCAGACTGGAATTGGAAAAGTTGTTGAAATATCTTGAATCGGGAAAAAGTTTAATCGTTGGGACCATTTACTACAACTTTATGCCATTCAAATTGATAACCCACTCAAATCAATTGAAAATTCGCCAACCAAAAATAAAAGGCATCAATCTTCTCGAAGGACCCGGAGGTGATCTTGTTTTCCAGTTACACGATGTCTACAAAAAAGAACACCTGGAAGAGCTAATTAAATGTGGAATTACACGTGTACTTATCTTGGGCGATGTTGGGAATTTCCATTTTTACACGGTGGAATATTTTTGGAGCACATATCTCATTTTTCAGTCTGACCATTTTGCTAATCAATTTGAAGTTCATCTGTTCCATGCTAACGTTTATCATGAGTTCAACTATCTTCTCAGATGGAATCAGTTTCTACGTGAGCAGACTCAGAACAAATTACCAAATCAAATGGAACTTGCTGCAGAAACTCTTTGGACACAGAAAACGCAGATTCCGTCTTCGGGACCCAGTAGTAGATGGAAGAAGTGGAAATCAAAAGCAACCGAGTTCAATCGTCTCAAAGACCCATTCAATGCTCTTAAATTGTACCAGAACATTGCTTTTTATCTAAGCTGCGAGATCACGATGCGTGACGAAAAAACTATTGACAAAAAAAGCGTGACAATGTCCGTTAAAAATGGTCCAAAACAAATGGCTAAGCTTCTGACCAACAACAGCGAAATATTTTTGAATTGCATGAGCGCATGGACACAAAAGTTTATGGACGCAAACAGGGAGGAATTATCGCTCGAATTCTGTGGTTTTTACGCTATTTCCTATTCACTTATGGCAATCTGGATATACCCGTTCTGGCATCGGAGCTACGAACTGATAAGAGAAATCAGGACTAGGATTGCAAATGACAGTTTCAATGAAAATGATTCTTTGCTCGAGAAATTGATCGAACAAGATATGCATACAGGAGCAATAACTGGTTTACGCGGTGAAAATTTCGAATGGTCGTTAGATTCTGACTCCGTTGCAGAGTTAAAACGAATCGACGAACAACGACTTGAATACAAAAAAAGCATCATGAGCTATCTGAAATCACTGGAAATAATCGGGCAACGAAAGGAATTGGCACGTTGCTTAGCTGACTTCGCGCAGAAAAGTTTGATGACAATTGAAGAAGATAGATCAGATACAACTGACATCCTCGAATACTGGATTTTCAAAATGTCAAGCCTTATAAACCTGAACGATTTCTCTATTCGCTGTGCTTTGGAAGCACTGGAGTGGCTTCCAAATCAGAAATTTGCAACAGACATATTAAGTACGTCTTTACTTGTCTTGACCGAAGGAGTTAGTGAGGCTAAAGAAATTGCCAAAGAAATAGGAGAACAGCAATTCTTCAAATGGTCTGCCAGACGTCCAATTGCGCCAAAAAACTTTCGGAGGAGTCATATTTGGAAAGATGTAAGAAACAAATGTTTGAGTACGGAGACAACGACGAGCGATGTCAGCCTTAACGAAGTCGACAAAAAAAATAAGGTTAACATATTGCAAAATTCAATCTTGTAATTTTAGGCATATGTAGATCTAGAATTCTCGAGGAGTTCAAAAAAGTTTTCAGAATGTTTTCTTTCGACATTTTTTGGCCAATGAAAAAACTTTTGAAATAGGTTAACATAGTATGAAAAAGCAGTATAAAAATAGATCACAAAATTGAGGGAAAAAAACAAGGCTTGTTTATTCTATATTTATGATAACCGTTCACATAGCAAAACAACACTGCTCGTATCAGGACAAAGACCTGAAATTTTGACTGCTTTTTAAGGTCTGTGGAATCTTGATCGAACAAGATATGCATACAGGAGCAGTAACTGGTTTACGCGGTGAAGAATTCGACTGGTCGCTAGATTCTGACTCCCTTGCAGAGTTAGAACGAATCGACGAACAACGACTTGAATACGAAAAAAGCATCATGAGCTATCTGAAATCACGGGAAATAATCGGGCAACGAAAGGAATTGGCACGTTGCTTAGCTTTTCCAAAAAAGGCTAAAAACGCCTTTTTCCTTTTTTTTTCTCAAAATTGTGCCTGCGGCTAAAACAGTGTCTTTTTAGTGCTTCGGAAGAGCTCACAAAATCAATTTGGTCGGCCTAAAAAAATCGAAAAAATGTTCGAACAATTTTTGAGAATTTGACCCCCTTCAGAAGCTCCTAGATCTACCCCTGGGTCCTGGAAACAAAGCCAAGGGCGGGTCCTCGTTTTGAAAATTTCTTCGTTTTTGGGCTCTTTTCGGAAAATTTTGACTAAAAAATTGCTTTGTTCGGTAAGATAATTGTCCCAAATTTGCCATATTGGCAAACTTTAAAACCCCATAACTTAACAAAAAATACTCTCAAGTGAATAATTTTTTCAAGTTTGAGTTCAAGATAACTGTACCTTGCCTAGTTAAAAAATCAAAATTTGCCTGGAGAAAAAAACCTACACCGAGCACAAATGTTTTGTTACTTTCTTCAAAAGTTAGAACAAAAACGGGCTCGTGTGCTTGTTTTGTACTATACTTTACGATAGCCGTTAACATAGAAAACAAAATCCTTCACACTGTAGTTCGACTAGCTCAGGAGTCACTATTAATTTGGTTAATTACATGGGACTTACAGTCCGCTCACAAAATTGTCTGCTCAACATTGGCCTTCAATCAGTTTTCAATAAACAATTTTTCTACGAATCTTTGATTAAAAAATTATAAAATATTGCAAAAAACTATTTATTTCTTTTGCCCACAAATAAAGGACAAGGCGGAAAAGAAGATGTTGGGCTGAAGGGTTAAGTAGTTAGACTGGGTTGTGAAAGTGTTGATACTTAAGTAGTTAGACTGGGGGTTGAAAAAAATTAATTATAACTGCATGAATTCTTTCAATTTTGATCTTTTCAGAAAAATATCTTGTTGATTCAACTTCTGAGGTAGAAAACAGAAAATTTGTGCCCACTTTTGTTTGTTTTTTTTTAACCAGAAATTTTCTAGGCTTGAGTTCAAATTTGAAAAAAGTTTTCACCTGAGATACATCTTGATAAAGAGCGCTTATAACCTACGCCCATAGTAGGCTATGACTAACTTACGAAAGATCACCTTGAAAATTGCAGAGGACCTGCGAATTGAATCATTAATCAACAATTTCAATTCGATAAAAAGAGTACATCTTGCTTTTTTTATATAAAAAAATGGAAACAAACGAAAAAACAGTGATTCAAATTACTTAATAATGGCTGAAAAGTGTAGGTGAGGGTACAATAGACGGAGATTTAAAAAATCATCTTCAATCTATCAAGCGCGCAATTTGGTTTTTTTAATGCGATAATTAAATCCTTTTGTGTAACTCAATAATTAAATCATTTGTACTTTGCTTAAATTACATGAATGCAACAGTGTTTCCACTAATTTTGTATCATAAGCTTAGATCAGAAATGATGATCAATTTTTTATAACAAAATGATGTTTAGCTTACAACATTTTGAAACGCAAAAACAAAACTCAGAATCTGGCCATGATATGATCAGTCTTGTTTATTTTATATGTTTTGTTTGAATATCTGTGAAAGTTTTATGGTTCAAAATTATACATTGAGACTATTTAGCTTCTAAAATTTCTCAGTGACAAAATTGCAACTTGAGCAAGCTTTATTCGCACAAAGCTTGACTTGTTTCACAGGTAGCTTTCTTTCTTTTTTTAACAAAAACTCTAGGAAGTGCTTTTTCAGGCAATAATTTTGAAATTAATATACAAAACAGATTTTCAACGTACTTGGGAATGTCTACCTGGATAACTGAAATATTTTAAAAGAAGAGGAAAAGAGATATCTAGACCCTGAAACTTTTTTAACCAAAAAATTTTTGATTGGCTAGAATATTTCAGATTAACATAGTTTGCTTTTGAACCAATATAAGCTTTGAAAGTTTCTGGCGCAATTGAAACAATTTTGGGATATAAATTGAACTTTATCCAAACTACTTTTTGCTAATTTGGCTCAAGTAAAAAGAAAAAATCAAGTCTGTAATCACACAAGAACTTCAAATAACGAACAGTTAAGTCTTGAAATGTAAATTTACAAATGTTTTCTTAGCTCTATTAACTGATTGAATCATTTTGGATGAAACTACAATTAGTGTTCAACAAAGCTATTCTCAATATCGGTTGTCATCTCTGGCAAAATGACCATTTGCAGCGTTGATTCAAAATGGTCCTTGTTTAGTGAGCAACGCATGATAAATGATTTTAGCATTGACCACCAACGTTCTACATTGATCTTCCAATGTATAAGTAAACATTTCGTAGAAAATGATTAGCATGCTTATGCTAAACATTTCGTAGAAAATGATTTTTTTTTCCAGCTTCCTGATTGCTCTTTGCCTGATATTAGGCTGGATACAGAAACAGTTGAAGCGACGATTGAAACAAGACACATGCTAAAAACCAGAGTAACTTCAAGCGGAAAAATCGTTAGGATCAACAAGCAAAATGGCCAAAATTTGGTCTCTGTTGAGTTTCCAAGAGGATGCGTAATCGGAGAAAGACCAATATCTCTGGAGTTTCTTGGAGTTCAAGATGAAATGTTTGACTTAGCCGCAGATAGCATCACCTACCCCCAAGATAAAAAAACTGATAAAGTTGAACTACAGGGGAAAATGTTGACAGACATCCTTCGACTAACGCAACCAATGGATTGCGTTTTTCTCATCCCTGTAGCAGTGCGTTTTCCCCTCTCGACAAAACAGCGAGAACTGTTTGAAGAATACAAACGTGATGATAAAAGTCTACAGCGACGGACAATAGAATTGTCGGAAAAATCAATTGAGATAAGAACGACAGTGTTTTCCGATATTGGGCTCTTCTTGAATGAAAACGAATCAGTAAGTTTGCCTCAGCAATTAGTGGCGATATCTTTCTCTTATTTTTTGATCAAGATTTTTGTTCCGATTTTCGTAACAAAAGTAACGGAATATTTGTGCTCGGGGTGAGTTTTTTTTCTTCAGACAAATTCGAGTTTTTAGCTAGCCATTTTTGACGGAATTTTTCCATATCATTCAAAAGGTATTGTTAAGATGAGCTTAATTTTGAAAAGATATTTTACCTGTGATTATTTTTCGTAAAATTAGGGGGGTTTAAAGATTGCCATTTTGGCCAATTTGGGACAATTAACGCGCGATATATTTCGCGCTATTAACGCGTAAGCGGAGGGTTAATACGTCTTATAAATTGTTCCAAATTGGTTTAACGAAGCTTATTTGCCATAATTGATTTGTTACAAGGAGCAAAATCTATCCTTTTGTACTTTATATGGCGTGTGAGGCGATTATTTTCATACAAAATTTCAAATTTTATTAATTTTTTTATTACATTCAATTTTTTCATGCTATCACTGCTCCATAGACCTTAAAAGGCAGTCGGAACACTCAGGGCTTCGCCCTGATATGAGCAGTTTTGTTATCAATTCATGTTGTTTAGGTTGTGAGTGCTCTTGGAATTGGATCGAAAGCCGGCCAGTTCTTCACTGAAGATGAATTTTACCTAAAGATAAAACAACAATCACCAACTAATCCACGTGCGAACGAATTTGACCTCGAGATCAGATGGGGAAAGTTTGACATCGAGGATGAGCGGCTCAGTTATTTGAGAAAACCTAACTGGTTTTATACAAAGCTTGACAACATCCCCAATCGCTCTTCTAAGTTTGCAGCTGAGCTAGAAGGTAACAAGTTATATAATTGTTTATAAATTAAAGTAACTTTGGTAAGCGCTGATATTTTGGGGCATATAGAAAAAGTCCCACACAAAACATTCCAGTACAAAACAGTCCAAACATCATGAAATGAACAACAAAAAACAAATATGCAACAAATAAATACAGTTTCCATATTTCAGAGCTTTAGCAGGTAATAAATCAAGCAAAAATCGAAATCGAAGCCCATAAACTATTGGGTCTCTTTTCGGCAGGTTTACCTTCATTAGTTAATCATCACGAGCTCAAACTGAGCACTGGATAGGCGCGCAATTTGGTGTCTGAACATCACTGAAATCCCTACAAGATTTCAAAAATGTTCCAAAATGAAAGTGGTCCTACATACAAAATTTTTGTAGGATCTGCACACAAATTTTTAACGCATAACATTTTGCTGGCGTCAACGAAATATAAATGTACAAACAGATCATAATGATCTATGTTGTTTTTTAGACATCGAATATATGAGAATTTGAATCCAATTGCCAAAATGCCGACAAAAAATTTGATTGTTCTGACTCAATTTCTCTAATTATTAAGGGTGTGTAACTCTTTAGAAAATATTTATAACCTAATTAAAATTGTATAAAAAATCCACTTGCTAAACGACCGACAAGCAAATTTGAATTAAAACATAAAATTAACAGAGTTTCTGGTTTCATTCCAAATCAGAAGAAGAAGAATGCGATTGTCTAAAAACTTTCAAAAAATCTCTAAAAAAATTCACACATCATTATTTTTTCATAAGTAATGATTTTCCTTTTGAGCAATTGGTGCAAGCGTTATCTTTTTGCCAATATTGCCTGATTAGCAATCCAGTTTATCCGGTTTAATTTTTATCCGGTTCTTAAATTCCTGAGTTTTTTCAACGAATTGAAGCAATGATTTTCAAAATACTCTAAGAATACAGTTAAATACGCTAATTTTTTTTGGGATGAAAATGGATTTAAATTTTTTTTCTTATGTATTACGTAAATTTGGTCAAATAGACGAAAAATAAATGAAAATTTAGAAAAAGCTTCTCAGTTTAAATTTTGTGGATTACAATTCTTCGGACAGTTTGGAATGGCGCAAATATGCGTAAAAATGTAGGCAAAATTTTCTCAAACTAGAATGGCAAGTGGTTTTTGGTTTTGATTGATTTGATGAGATATATGTAATTTCTGCTGCAGTATAATATTTGGTTGTTTTGATGGGATTTTAAGACAAAGCCAAATGTAATTTTCCTATATTGTTTCTCAGAAAAACATATGAAATTCAACCTCGTAAAATGCACTAATTAACTTTCAGATGAAATACAATGTGTTCGTTCATTCATTTAATTGCTTTTGTTACAAATGAAATTATTCACATATTTCAATCAATAAAAATCAGAAAAGGAATAAAATTGACTCATTTTATCAATGACTTAATATGTCGCCTAAACGTATTTTCGTTCTTTTTTTGCGATTGTTGAAATAAAATAAGTTCACAAGATTTTTTTTCAGAACAACTGTTATTTTCTAATCTAAGCGGTTATATTTAGTTCTTTTTTTTCCAAGTTTTGGTTCTGTAAAAATAGCTTTAGTTCCTTAATACTTCTTTTAGAGTCATGAAATCAGCTAAAAACATAAATTTTTACTCGTAGTTTGAAAACAAAGGTGTACTGCAGTAACAGTAGTAAAAATCAATTTCAACGAATTTTGTGTTAAGAAATCCAGCGAGTCTGAGTAAAAGCCCGAGTATTCTTCTTGTGGTAACGATTGACGGAAAAAATTCTTCCTTTTGTTTACAGCATCTAGCCAAATCCCCAACTCTGTGATTTGTTACGGATATCAGGGTTGTAGGATAGTTTCTGAAATACTCTCTGTTTTGGTACAACTTCTGCTGAAATAATTACAGAAAAGCTCATATTCTACAGGAATAGTTAAAATCAAAGGCTAAAGCGTCAAGAGTTAAATATTTGCAAAAAAATCTTAGCTTAAATCCGAGGCCTTATTAGAAGATTACCGAAGTTCAAGTTTTGTTGATTTTCGTCGTTCTTATTGTTTTTGTTGTCTAATTTCAGTCGATGATCGAGGCCCATTCCTTCTTCAGAAAGCGAGAACACTAAAAATAGAAATGATGCTCACAAATTGCAGCTTCAGACCGCTTGAAATTCAATGCCAGTTTGATACTGCTTTAACGACTAAACCAATACTGAAAGTGAAATCTGAGGTGTTCGGGGGCCCAAATATTGCATATTTCGATCTTCTCAATCAAAATGATCTACAATCCCTGACAAGAGATCAACAGCTTCCAATGCCAAGTTGTTTTTTTGAAGCACTGAAACAATTGAAACACGATTGGATACCCTTCCTTCTTGAAAACAGCTTCGTTGAAGCTCAATGGTCTTTGGTCAAATTTATAATTGATGACATTCAATCCGAAGTTCAGTTCCGACTTCAGCGTGACCTTACTGACGAGGAAAATAAGCAGCTTAAAGAGTGCGCTAAGAAAAACCTCGAAAACCAGACTATTGACAGAATAAAAACCGAATTCTTAAAACCCGATCCTTTTAACATTGGACGCAATTTTTTGGCTTTGATGGACGAGAATACCAAAAAACTGGCTTTGTGTCTAATGTACGCACCACACAATCAACTTCGAGAGTCCTTCAAGAAATGCTTCGAGCCAGGGCAATCTTACAGACTTAACCAGAACAACTTTCCCAATACGTTTCTTGTGTGGCTTGGGGTTGACGTCCAAAATCAATTCATGGAATTGGACTGAGCAAAAACTTTGAAAAGCAACAACAAGCACAGATGTCTTTTTGCAGCAAAGCATATCAATTTGTTTTCAATTCTAGGTAGTATTTCTCCTCATAATAACAGTTTGGTTTGTTTATCTTTACCATTACCACTTATCTGTGCACATAGTATTTGTACATTTCTGAATATATAGTTTCTCGATTAATTAAAAAAAAACTTGATAATGTGTTCTATGCAAAGCAAACTGCTATCCTTGTTTAGCTTTGAATTTGTACAGTAATCCATATTGAATACACCGAAGGCCAGCCATGAAAGTTTCATAACTAAAATTTTTAATATCTAAACTTAATTCCATTACAATGATTCCTTTACAAACCTGTATTTATAGTCAGTTGTTTCATGTAGTCAGCTACAATATAAACTTCTTTTTGAGCTCGAATTCTTTTTTTTTAAATTAGCCGACCACATGAAATATGGCGCTTCATCATAAGGGTTACCATCAAAAACTATATTCAATTAAATTTTGCTTCAGTGTACACATGCTTTGTAAATATTCATCTTTTCATCCTTAAGAGCTCACTGTGATAGTTTTAACAAAAATTCAAAAAATTTTGTTCAACTGCGGTTTGCTTAGAGTATCAAATATTATGAACCTTTATTAACCTAATAGTTTTAATGATGTGAATTAACTGCAAAACCTTTAAAAATATCCTGTTTAATAAAAAATATCTTATCCATTGATAAACCGATTTGTTTTACGGCAAAGAAGAACGATTTGGGTTAAATTAGAATTCAAAAGAATTACAATGAGTTGCTTGAGCAAATGAGTTTATTTTCTTTTTTTAAACCGAGAAATTTTCAAAAGAGTTGTGCAGCTCGATTTAATGAAAAAAATGTATATTTGAAAAAGTTTTAATATTTAAAATCATCTGACATATCTACAATTCCACTTTCGAACCAAGAGGTCAGCCACGATTTTTAGTCGTTTTTATATTTTGCTGTTTGATTGTGGATTTTGCCTTTTTTTTAACAAAGGCTATGAGATTTCAAATATATTGAGCTAATTTGTTCACAATAGCTATGTTAAAATTTATTGAGTTCTGGCAACATTAAATTAATTTTCCAAAAGATCCCAAGAACTAACAAAAGATGGATCATAGACAAAAAAACTGAACTCGTTAAAAAATTTCATAATGCCCAAATCAGTAGTTCTTGTACAAAAATGATAAAAACTGATTATTGAAATTTGCTGGAATTTTAAAAATTGCTCAGATAAACACAAAATGTCAAACATTGATTGCAATTTTTTTTTCGTAATATATCAAAATGAGCACAAAAGCAAGTTTGCAAGTGTGCATATTATACAATTTTCGTAAATGAACTTTATGTGATAAACATTTGTTCCGACCGAAATCAGAATAAGGTTTTTGATTGCAAAATTCCCTCTATCTTAGATCTATTTATTTGAATCTAATTTAAGTTACCCAGAGACGTTTTTTAGTGATTTTTGAAAAGTCTATTTTTTCTGTGACAAAATGATTATCTTATAGTTTTAATAGATGAAAATTGTATGGTACGCTTTTTATATCGAAACTTTTAAATCATTTTTTTAAAGACCAGAAAAGTCAAAAGAGGCAAAAAAACCTAAATGTTCATGAAAAATTTTTAAAAGATTTTTTAAATCTTGTATAAATTTTGTATGTTAAGCATTTTTTCCATAGATTTCATGAATGAAACTGTCTGATAAATATTTTTCTTCGATGGCCGTCAGCCCTTGTGTGCAATGGATAGGCGCATAATTTTGGTTCTGTAAGTCCATGACTCCAGAAACAATAATGAATTATATAAATTGAATAAATTGTATAAATTGGATTGTATAATTTTTGTATGGCAAGCATTTTTCCATAGACTTCATATATGAAGCTGTATGATAAGCATTTTTCTTCTTTGGCCGTCAACCCTGGTGCGCAATGGATAGGGGCATACATTTGGATCTGTATATTCCTGGGTTCCAGAAACAAGTCTTTAAACATGTGAAACCTTTGACGGAATGATCAAAGAAAATGAAATGACAAAAGAAGAACAAAGGGAACGTCTTTGTTGCAAAATCCACTCACAATTCGCAAAATGCATAGTTTGACCTCGTAATGAACAAAATTTTAGACAATTGAAAAACGTTCCAGCCATATAACTTATAAATTTTACTTTATTAAGTTAAGAATTATGTTACGTGGGGTATAAAATCCAATAAACGCTCAAAAATTGCGTCACGTTAATGTATTATGAATGCACTAAGTGCTTGATGTATGGTGTGCACTTTAACAACCGTAAAATTGTAATTGTGAAACATTTTTAAATATCGAAGATTTAGTTTGACTTCTTCGTTCAATTCAGTTGCAGAGAATAAAACAAATATCTTTACAACCAAGGATTTGGCAACAAAGTTGGGTGTAATAAACTTACTGGAGAAAAAATTAACGCAAATTGATAACTTGAGAACATACAGAATGCTTGTATATATTTCATGGCTCAATTTACATTCATTTCAGACTCGAACTGTTTTCATAGCAATAAAAAACTACCCCATGAATAGCAAAAACTTGATTGTAAAACTGAAACCAAATGAATCTTAGGGTATTATTTGAGACTCATTTTCAAATAATTTAAATCCATGCAGCGGATAAAAATCTTAACATAAAAATCTTAACAATTATGACTCAGCCAACTCAAAAATTTTGCAGATTCTGGTATAAACTGATCGAAGATTTCCAAAACTCTGTTGACTGAGTAGATTTCCATTTTTCAAAAAGTAAAATTTTGCAGTTTGTCAGACGGTTTTAATTTTGGTCCCACTTTGTCTATTTTTTTTTTCGGGAAGGAGAAAATCTTCAAGAAAAACAATCGGGTGAACTTTTGTTTTAAATCGACCCAATCAAAATTACTACGACAATCTTGTTAAACAAAATTGGTTGCAGTGTATGCAGGTTTCTGAATAAATACCCGGTCAAAAACTATCTTTTTTGAAACATTTATGACAGTTTCTCTAAAAAACGTAAATATATAGTTACATGTTACGCTTTTGAGATAAGTGAACATTGGCGCCTCTAGAAAGCTTTTAGATTTACTTCCAGGAAACCTTTCTTCTTAAATGGCTCAGATCGGTAAACCTTCTAGAAAAATTTGGATGTTAGAACTGAAAGAAGGCGTTTCTAATAAGTTTAATGTTAAGAAATCACGAATACACTAAAAATTCTCACAAAATAATAATAAAATTTGCGTTATTTTCATTCTCCAGTATTTATTCTTGATCTGAAAATTTTGTAAGAAGTCATGTATACAGAAAAAAAAATTATGTAGTAAAATTTTTAGTGAGACAATTTCAAATGATTTTCTGATAATGATTCTTGAGTTAGTTGAATGAGTACAACAACTTCATTTAACTTCTTTTTTCCAAATTTTAATGAATATTTGGATGCGTAATCAAAATATAAATAGGCGAAAGAGGGAGCTAAAGAGTACTATGCATCCTTTAAGTATTGACAAGTATAGGTGTGGAGTGCTTCAGAGCTGACTCCGAAAAAAGTATTTCGACTCAAAAGACTTCAAAATCGTACGACTTTTGTGGGTCACGCAAAATCGCAACAATTATCTATCGGGTCGCGCAAAGTCGCCTAAAGCTCTTCAATCGCGCAAAGTCACAGCAAACCCATTATGAGTCGCATTGGTTGCATCTTAAGTCCCCGACTTCGACCTGGGCTGTATGAAAACTGTACGATAAGGATTTTTCCCACAAAATGATTTTTTTTTCAGAAAACCTTCCAAAAACTTTTTAGGCAAGTTTAAAGAAGCTTACATCGGGCTTTAGTTCAATGAGAATTTTTTAGTCATCAAAAGATTAATGTTTTTCGGACAAAAAATTTTTTTTTGCCACTATTTCTCTTTATGAGAGTTGTATGATACGCTTTTTCATTCTTATGAAGATAATCAAAACTGATGATTTGTCTTTGATTGTTTATAGTCCAAAAAACAGGACACGGTTTATAACATCTCTTCCTCCGTTTTATTATGAATAAATGAATGGAAGGGCATTGATGTAGTTAAAGTAATGACAGGGCATTTTTGTCATTGCGGTGAAACAAAATCAGTTAGTTTAAAATGATTTCTCTAATTTGCCATTTTTGGTTATGATGATTTGTGAAATACCTGATGATGTATTTTTTTACTTACCGGCATATGTCAATACGTAGATTAACCTGAAGTTTTGGTGCCAATTAGTTTGTTCGTTTTCTCAATTGAAAAATTTTGGCTTATGTGTTTCAAAGCAAAACACAAACATGAAGCCAAACCCAAAAAAAATTTACATAGAAAAACTAATCATACAATTCCATAGTACAAAAAAATGCGTGTTTTGCTATTTTCATACCTTCATTGAAGTCTTTGGAACATAAAAAAAGTGTATGATAAGCATTTTTTGATAGTATGGAGTTGTATGATAAGTATTTTTTGTCGACTTAAGCGTGTTATTGTTGGGTTGTTGTGTTCTGGTTCTTGCACCCATTTTCCCGGTATACAATCTAGGTTGCTTTTTGCGTCTTTTTTGGTAAAAAGTCAAATAGACCTACATATCCAGAGTGCTAAGTAGTTTCCACCAATATAATTGAAGAAGATTTGAGAAAAATGGGTTTATACCTATTGGCATCTACTTTTTTGCAGACTGTGTGATGTAATAAAAAGTTCAATGAACCAAAGTCCTAAAGACTTTATTGATAATAATAACACTTACGTCTAAGCTGGTTTTTTCTCCAAAAATAATTTGCTAGATGGATGCATAACCATAACTAAGATACGTCTCAAGACGAGACGTTGAAGACAAGCATAGTCGATTTTGAAAAGATAAGTAGCTTAGATTTGATGTGTTCATGAATATCTAACGTATAGCGAGCGAACTCAGCAACTCAAACTAACAATCTTAGGTGAGATCTATTGTTTACTAAACTAGTGAAAAATGTACTCATAAGAGGAGCCCGGGTTGAGTCACGACTTAATTTTCTACTTTGCCGGTCGCGCTGATGTTCATTCCTTGACCAAAATTCCATAGTCTGAATGAGATTTTTAGTAGCGTACAAAGTCTGGAAGTAAAGTATCTCGGTCGCGATGGTCTTGAAAATTGAAAAGTTAGTTGCGATTTTGTCGAAAAATTTGTCGCGTTACGTCTTTGAAGAAGTCGAATTCGGATCTACGGCCTAGCCATTGTTTGTTTTCACTCAAATAAAAAGAAATTTTTACACCACTTGGCTCATGCTATTTTTGTTTTTGTTTAATAACAGTCGGAGTAAATTTAGCTGGTATCTAGAAATAGTAGCGACACAATCGAAAAACAAAAAAATTGAAAACTAGGCGCTTCCTGGTCCAAAATATGTCGCGAGATATTCAAAAAAATAGTTGCGACATGGTAAAAAAAAATTTTCTCTGTCGAACATAGTCCAAACATAAATGACTTGGATTGAGACCGTCAAAACATATGGAGCCTGAGTCGAGACGCTCGAAACGTACCAGTTTTTGGTCGAGTCGGTCGAAACATAAATCAAAATCTTTGGTCGCACCGGTCGCGATTAGTTTCCTTCGGTTGCGCCGATCGCGGTTCTTTTTCCTTCGATTGCTCCTGTTGCGCCTAATTTTCCCTCGGTCGCACCGTTTGCGGACACATTGCATCGGTCTGCAAGACTGGACATACCGAGTTTTGTCGCAACCTTCTGATCATAAAACCACAACCTCGACCCGGGAGGAGGTAAAATTGATAAACAATGAATTGCTTTACAACAAAATGTAGAATCACGAGCTAGTTTTCACCATAAATTATACAATCGGCTATCACTCTTGTTTTTTTGCGTGTTTTTTTGTGCAAAAGGTTTTTTGCACACTGAAGGGTCCCTAAAACACAGACTGAGCTTTTTACGAAGATATATCTTTCTGACCTGTTTACGCTTTGCTTTCATAAATATCAGGGATTCGACCCCCTGCCGACCCAAAGGGCCCCCCCTTTGGTACTTTTTAAGAAATCCATTTTTTGCCGACTGACCCTGAAATTTTTCTAAAGGCACCTTCAGCGCCAATATATACTAACTTTGAGGGGGAACGCGCGCCAAAAAAACGCGATACGCGATTTTTCTGTAATAATTTTTTTTTTAAAAATGCCTAAAAACGGCTTTTTGACCTATTTTTTCAAAAATTTGCCTGCGGCGCACAAAATTTGGCTAAAACAGGGACCTTTAAGTGCTTTAGAAGAGCTCGGAAAATCAATTTGGTCGACCTAAAAAAAAAGGTTGTCAAACTTTCGAAAGTTTTTTGAAAATCCGCCCCCCTCCCCCCTCGAAAAAATCCTAGATCCGCCCCTGGTTGTATCTATGTATTTACGAGCAGTTACCGTATTTGTATTTTTAAGCACCAGCTTTGTTTCTCCATCTGAAGTAAGGCATTCACTAAGTTGAAAAAGAAACTTTACGCCGTTTGTAACCATCACAAATTATAAATGAACTATTCAAGCAATTTTACATGCGGTATGAGTTTAAATTTTTTAAAATTGCTGAAAAAAGTTGATACTGAAACATTAACTGTTTTTTGTATACATGTTGATAGCGATCACTAGTTCGCTACATTTGCAGTCTTTACAATGAAGTGGCTCATTCATTTCCTCTTTGCGGCCCATTTGCTGTCCATTTTATATGAAGTAGAGAGTACTGTGTGGCCAGTGCGAAGAGTGAACTGTCAGAAGTTGAATGAGGTGAAGAAGATGACGGGGCCAGAGAGGATGGACTGCTTCATGGACCAGAGCAGGAACAAAGAGGGCTTCAAACAGTGCATTTATGAGTCACAGCAGGCCAGCGATCGGCATTCCATTAACCGTGTTACACTTCAAACTGAAGTGTTAGGAGGCTTCAATGTTAGACAGGCATATAATTAGAATATTTTGAAAAAAAAACATCTTTTCCAGCTGCATTTTTCTTGTTTTCCTAAAAAGTTGGCCGGAAAAAGTATTCTTCGGTTCTACAAATCTTCCATACAAAAATTTTTGTTTCAACTTTCAAAGATTTCGTAATTTTTGGTCACATTTCGACTTTTTCACTAGCGGCAGTTCTGGCGGCACTTTTTCTGTGATCCGGCTCCGAGTTTGATGCAATTTAAATTGACGTGAGGAAAAACATTATACATTTACCTTATCACTAGGTTAGCGCAAAACCGAAAAATGATCAATGAACGATAAAGGACAGTCAGAACATTGAGGGTCTTGACCTGATACAAGCAGTCAATTAAACTTATTTGATTGATATTTCAACTTAAAATTTCAGCTCCCACATCATCTTATGAATAGCTCAAATGATAGTTTCATTGATAATAATTTGGAATTTCATTATCAAATGATTATCATCAAATGATAATGAATAACCATGATCTATTTTATTAACAAAAATTAAAATCAATAAGGATAGCCGGTTGCTGTGCAACTAGCTTAGTATATTCAAACCACATGTAAAAAAACACTTTTTAAAAAATGTTTTTTCTTTTCTTCAAACTAGTTTCATTTTTAGTGAGCGATGTCATAAAAGAGCTATACAAAAAGCAAAAAGTTAGTGAATCAAATATAATCGACAGCGTTAGTTTGTTTTCAAAAATCGAATAAAAAATACAAAAGAAAAGAGATCAAAGATGATGTTTTTTCTAATTTTATTTGGCCATTAAATTTTACTTTTTGTTCAAGAAAATCGTGATGGCAAGGAAAAGTTTTTTTTTTCGTGAAATAAAATTCTCTGAGTCTATTTTTGATTGCTCTACTTGCTTGAAATTTGACTAAAACTCAAAAATTTTGAACCGCTTTTTCTCAAAACTGGGAACTTTTAAAAATTTTATTTATCTCGTTAAAACCCTGACTTAAAGTTCTTGATTATGATAAATAAGTCGACACGCTCTTATGATATTTGATGCCTGATTTTGCACGGAAAACGAAAAAAAAACACAAACTCGAACTCAAATTTCGTCGCCATTTTCGTTGGACGTAGCAATAAACATAAGGACATTTTTTATGCGTGCTTCCATGAATTTATCTTTGATAATGAACGCGTGCGCTCAATACCCACCATTTGTGGTGATTTGAGTTGTTATTGTGGCTTTTTGTGCAGATAGAGATCAAAAAGTCTTTCAAAAATTCAGGCTAAATATTGTTAAAGACTATTTTAAGGTCTCGCATTCTATTTATTCATTACAGTTTTTGCACCATTACTTTATGGTTTTCAATGCATTGAACGAAATGCTCTTTTTCGCTCCATGATCTTCATTTTAAATAGATTTTAAACAATTGTCACTATGTGAACAAAAGGGTCGTGTCAATCAGATCTTCAGATCTTCGTTTTTAAGATTTTTTTCTGATTGTTTATAAGAATCAGTGAGCGTTATTAAGACACCTATATAAGAAGAGTGGACATTTTTCAAGGAAATGTCTTTGAAATTCGGTTTTTTTAACAATTTCTCCCGAACTGGCAGTTTATGTAATCTAATTTTTGTTTGCATTGACAAATTGCCATGAAAACTGCCGTCTGATTCTTTTTATCTTCACAATCACATAAAGTCCAACCAGGAACTTTGGTGACATCAAAAATTTATTTGCAAAAAGGACATCTATACCGAGTCGGGAGATACGGTAAAAAGCCAATTTTTGTACATGCTCATATTTGATTTTTTAACAGGTTTTTCATTGTTTTTTTAAACTTTGTTTCAACTTAATTTTTTTTTCTTTAAAAACAACATTGAGCTGGTAATTTGAAAACCAAATCGCGCTCAACACTTATGAATGAGTTCAAACTTGAAGTTTATTTTTAAGAGTCAGCGAATGTCCTATAAAAATTGTGATCGACATCTGGTTTAGATAAGAGATTTTTTTTTTCAGATTTTCCAGGGGAATAGAAGTTTTCTCTAACAATCTTGTTCTCTCCAATTGGTTTAAATTCAGCAAAAAAGTGTCAATTGTAAACCAAATAACTCTTAAATAATTGAAAACAAATATAGGGCAGTTTTTGCTGTGCAAGTAGCACAAAAAGTTTCGACCACAAAAAAGCGTACTTAATTTTGCAAAATGTGATGATTAATTTGTTCGGAGCTGAAAAAAAGACAAGAAAATTTACAAATTCTATATTTAGAGAACGCATATTTGACAACAGTCTTCAACAAAAAAATTATCGGAAAATCAACAAAAAAAATATTTGAAAGCAAAAAAGATACATTGAAATATCAATTATTTACATTTAAGAAATCATGTGCAGATTTTTTTTCAAATTTTCTAAGAAGGCGCTGAAAAAATTCAATAATAAATTCTTTTAGA
The DNA here is from genome assembly GCF_963678635.1 of Symsagittifera roscoffensis. Taxonomy (NCBI): domain Eukaryota; kingdom Metazoa; phylum Xenacoelomorpha; order Acoela; family Convolutidae; genus Symsagittifera; species Symsagittifera roscoffensis. The sequence goes on from NC_087066.1 coordinate 30,216,796, forward strand.
GTAAATTACCTTTTTTACGTTCCAGTTCCTTTTAATAGATATGTTTGTTCACTTTATTCGCGCGATGTTGGACGTAAAATCAAACATATTTAATCGTTTTTCTCTATATTGAGGATTTTGTTTGAGAATTGTTTAATAGGGTTCTAATTAAAACTGCAAGGGTTTTAATATAATTTATCTTGTGTCCTTTTCGATATTTTTTGGGACTTGATTTTGCGTGGTAAACAAAAAAAACTAAAACACAACCGAAAACAAAGGTTCTCCCCGTTTTCAGAAGTACAATTACTGCAAAAAACCAAATATCAGTGGTAAGTGTTAACTAGCTTTATTGCTTAAAAAGTTCAAATTGGCTCCATTCGCGAAAAAGCTAAATTAGTATGCTGTACATAACTATACAGAGAGACATTTTTTATTAATAGTAATGAACCTAGTGAGTACTCTTATATATGTCTTGATGATTTTTTTTTTCAGTTAACAAAAGTTTAAAACTTGCTCACGCTCAGTTTTGATTTTTCGTTTTTGACTTTTGTTTGACATGATTTTTGTTAGTTCACTTAATTTTTTTAAAGGAAGGCAAATCACACAATTAAACAGCAAACGTGTGAAGTTCACTAAAAACGTGGTCGAATTCTAATGTCAAACATGGAATGAAATTATCATATTTCCAAGCGAAATAAAAGCTGTTTTGTTGATCCAGTTTACCAAACTGAGCGCTTTTATGAATGGATGTCAATCATGAGTTGTCTTTAAAATTTAAAGACAATTTTTCTTTGAACTTTGAAATTTGAGTTTCTTCAAAATCAAGTAAACTTTTTTCTGTTTCCTTGCGCTCATTACTCTTTTTTAAATGTCAGTTGGCTATGTTTTAAAAATTTTATCCCATCATAAAGCGTTTTCTTTGTGCGCACAATCATGTTCCGATCAAAACGAAGTAAGTACTTTAAGAAAACAAAACAAAATACAAAAGTTTTGCTAAAGGCTTAGTTAATTTTGAAAATGTTCATCGCTGACAAAGGCCGCATATCAACTCGGCTACGAAAATTGGAATCACAAAGAAGAGAAAATGAAAATGATGCGGCCTAGCTTCATCAAATGTCTCGAGTCCAAAAATGCTTCTGTTCCCGAACTGAAAGAGCAATACGAGATGGAGGCAAAGTATGACAACATGAGACAGAATCCACCCACGCCTGGACCGACTCCGGATCCGAATGCATGGCGAGAAGAAGCGATACGAGACAAGTATCACAAGAAAAACGAAGGCAGCAAGCTCTCTCTCAATTTCCAGTATTTAGTTGCTACTCTCAGTGGTGCTGTTCTAACCAACACTGCAACCATTTTTCAATTTCAGCTTTAACGTGCCGTCAAATTGTAGCTTCAAGCCGTGTTATTACCTATAATATACTAATCGTGCTACTTTTACTTCGGTTGTTGCACTGGAATTTATTACGTAACCTAAGAACAGCTCGAACTTATCAACTTTATACCATAAAAATGTTTTCATCACTTCAATTGATTTGATTTTTGTTCAAATTAATAACTTTTTCACCTGCTGTTTTTCCTCATTTACTGGTGGCAGGCATGTACACTCTAGTATGGTGGCCAATCAGGTGAAAATTGGCCCCAAATTCAGTGTTGAATTTAAAGCGAAGGACGCGAGTATCCTCTGGTTCCTGATACCCTCACCACTCAAACGGTCTTCCACTAAGTACTGTTTTACAGTATCCAGTTTTGGCTTTAGACTTTTCCAAAAACTGCCCACTAGCCGCATCTTTGCCTCATTTTTTCTGCCTCAATTTTGCCAGTTTGCTTTT